>NW_024544044.1:0-209387 GCF_018167655.1 Microtus oregoni | reverse complement strand
GTACTCAGGGTGCTGGCTGCTCAGTACTCAGGGGTGCTGGGTGCTCAATACTCAGGGTGCTCAGTGCTTGGGGGTGCTGGGTGCTCAGTCCTCAGGGTGCTCTGTGCTCAGGGTGCTGGGTGCTCAGTGCTCGCGGTGCTCGGTGCTTAGTACTCAGGGTGCTGAGTGCTCAGTACTCAGGGTGCTGGGTGCTCAGTACTCAGGGTGCTGGGTGCTCAGAGCTCAGGGTGCTGGGTGATCAGTGCTCAGGGTGCTGGGTGCTCAGTGCTCAGGGTGCTGGGTGCTCAGTGCTCGGGGTGCTGGGTGCTCAGTACTCAAGGTGCTGGGTGCTCAGTGCTCGGGGTGCTCGGTGCTCAGTACGTTGGGTGCTCACTACTCTGGGTGCTGGGTGCTCAGTGATCAGGGTGCTGGGTGCTCAGTGCTCAGGGTGCTCGGTGCTCAGTGCTCAGGGTGCTGGGTGCTCAGTACTCAGGGTGCTGGTTGCTCAGTACTCAGGGTGCTCAGTGGCTCAGTACTCAGGGTGCTCAGTGCTCAGTACTCAGTGTGCTCAGTGCTCATGGTGCTGGGTGCTCAGTCCTCAGGGTGCTGGGTGCTCAGTGCTCGGGGTGCTGGGTGCTCAGTACTCAGGGTGCTGTTTGCTCAGTACTCAGGGTGCTGGCTGCTCAGTACTCAGGGTTCTGGGTGCTCAATACTCAGGGTGCTCAGTGCTTGGGGTGCTGGGGTGCTCAGTACTCAGGGTGCTGGGTGCTCAGTTCTCGGGGGTGCTCGGTGCTCAGTACTCAGGGTGCTGGGGTGCTCAGTGCTCGGGGTGCTGGGTGCTCAGTGCTCAGGGTGCTGGGTGCTCAGTACTCAGGGTGCTGGGTGCTCAGTACTCGGAGTGCTGGGTGCTCAGTACTCAGGGTGCTGGGGTGCTCAGTACTCAGGATGCTGTGTGCTCAGTACTCGGGTGCTGGGTGCTCAGTGCTCAGGGTGCTCGGTGCTCGGGGCGCTGGGTGCTCAGTGCTCGGGGGTCCTCGGAGCTCAGTACTCAGGTTGCTGGGTGTTCAGTGCTCGGGGTGCTCGGTGCTCAGTACTCAGGGGTGCTGGGTGCTCAGTGCTCGGGGGTGCTCGGTGCACAGTACGTTGGGTGCTCACTACTCAGGGTGCTGGGTGCTCAGTGCTCAGGGTACTGGGTGCTCAGTACTCAGGGTGCTGGGTGCTCAGTGCTCGGGGTGCTGGTTGCTCAGTGCTCAGGGGTGCTGGGTACTCAGTACTCAGGGTGCTGGGGTGCTCAGTGCTCGGGGTGCTGGGTGCTCAGTGCTCAGGATGCTGGGGTGCTCAGTACTCAGGGTGCTGGGTGCTCAGTACTCGGGGTGCTGGGTGCTCTGTACTCAGGGTGCTGGGTCCTCAGTACTCAGGGTGCTGGGTGCTCAGTATTCGGGTGCTGGGTGCTCAGTGCTCAGGGTGCTGGGTGCTCAGTGTTCGGGGTGCTGGGTGCTCAGTGCTCAGTACTCAGGGTGCTGGGTGCTCAGTGCTCGGGGGTGCTGGGTGCTCAGTGCTCAGTACTCAGGCTGCTGGGGTGCTCAGTGCTCAGGGGGCCTGTGTGCTCAGTGCTCAGGGTGCTGGGTGCTCAGTGCTCAGGGTGCTGGGTACTCAGTGCTCAGGGTGCTGGGTGCTCAGTGCTCGAGGGTGCTCAGTACTCAGGGTGCTGTGTGTTCAGTGCTCAGGGTGCTGGGTGCTCAGTGCTCGGGGTGCTCGGTGCTCAGTGCTCAAGGTGCTGGGTGCTCAGTACTCAGGTTGCTCATTGCTCAGGGTGCTGGGTGCTCAGTAGTCAGGGTGCTGGGTGCTCAGTGCTCAGGGTGCTCGGTGCTCGGGGCGCTGGGTGCTCAGTGCTCGGGGTCCTCAGACCTCAGTACTCAGGGTGCTGGGTGTTCAGTGCTCGGGGTGCTCGGTGCTCAGTACTCAGGGTGCTGGGTGCTCAGTGCTCGGGGTGCTCGGTGCTCAGTGCTCAGGGTGCTGGGTGCACATTGCTCAGGGTGCTGGGTACTCAGTGCTCAGGGTGCTCGGTGCTCAGTGCTCAGGGTGCTTAGTGCTCAGGGTGCTCGGAGCTCAGTACTCAGGGTGCTGGGTGCTCAGTGCTCGGGGTGCTCGGTGCTCAGTACTCAGGGTGCTGGGTGCTCAGTGCTCAGGGTGCTGGGTGCTCAGTGCTCAGTCCTCAGGGTGCTAGGTGCTCAGTGCTCATGGTGCTGTGTGCTCAGTGCTCAGGGTGCTGGGTGCTCAGTGCTCAGGGTGCTGGGTACTCAGTGCTCAGGGTGCTGGGTGCTCAGTGCTCAGGGTGCTTGGTACTCAGTGCTCAGTGCTCAGGGTGGTGGGTGCTCAGTGCTCAGTGCTTCAGGGTGCTGGGGTGCTCAGTACTCAGGGTGCTGGGGTGCTCAGTGCTCGGGGGTGCTATGTGCTCAGTGCTCGCGGTGCTGGGTGCTCAGTGCTCGGGGGGTGCTCGGTGCTCAGTACTCAGGGTGCTGGGTGCTCAGTGCTCGAGGTGCTCAGTACTCAGGGTGCTGTGTGTTCAGTGCTCAGGGTGCTGGGTGCTCAGTACTCAGGGTGCTCGGGTGCTTAGTACTCAGTGGTCCTGGGTGCTCAGTACTCCGGGTGCTGGGTGCTCAGGGCTCAAGGTGCAGGGTGCTCAGTACTCAGGGTGCTCATTGCTCATTGTGCAGGGTGCTCAGTACTCAGGGTGCTGGGTGCTCAGTGCTCAGGGTGCTCGGTGCTCGGGGCGCTGGGTGCTCAGTGCTCGGGGTGCTCGGAGCTCAGTACTCAGGGTGCTGGGTGCTCAGTGCTCAGGGTGCTCGGTGCTCAGTACTAAGGGTGCTGGGTGCTCAGTGCTCGGGGGGTGCTTGGTGCTCAGTACGTTGGGTGCTCACTACTCAGGGTGCTGGGTGCTCAGTGCTCAGGGTGCTGGGTGCTCAGTGCTCAGGGTGCTGGGTGCTCAGTGCTCAGGGTGCTGGGTGCTCAGTGCTCAGGGTGCTGGCTGCTCAGTACTCAGGGTGCTGGGTGCTCAGCGCTCGGGGTGCTGGGTGCTCAGTGCTCAGGGTGCTGGGTGCTCAGTACTCAGGGTGCTGGGTGCTCAGTACTCGGGGTGCTGGGTGCTCAGTACTCAGGGTCCTGGGTGCTCAGTACTCAGGGTGCTGGGTGCTCAGTACTCGGGTGCTGGGTGCTCAGTGCTCAGGGTGCTGGGTGCTCAGTGCTCGGGGTGCTGGGTGCTCAGTGCTCAGTACTCAGGGTGCTGGGTGCTCAGTGCTCGGGGGTGCTGGGTGCTCATTACTCAGGGTGCTGGGTGCTCAGTACTCCGGGTGCTGGGTGCTCAGTTCTCGGGGTGCTCGGTGCTCAGTACTCAGTGATCAGGGTGCTCAGTGGTCAGTGCTCAGGGTGCTGGGTGTTCAGTACTCAGGGTGCTGCGTGCTCAGTACTCAGGGTGCTGGGTTCTTAGTGGTCAGGGTGCTGGGTGCTCAGTACTCGGGGTGCTCGGTGCTCAGTGCTCAGGGTGCTGGGTGCTCAGTACTCAGGGTGCTGGGTACTCAGTGCTCAGGGTGCTCGGTGCTCAGTACTCGGGGTGCTGGGTGCTCATTCTCGGGGTGCTGGGTGCTCAGTGTTCAGGGTGCTGGGTGCTCAGTACTCAGGGTGCTGGGTGCTCAGTGCTCAGGGTGTTGGGTGCTCAGTACTCAGGGTGCTGGGTGCTCAGTCCTCAGGGTGCTGGGTGCTCAGTACTCAGGGTGCTGGGAGCTCAGTGCTCAGGGTGATCGGTGCTCAGTACTCAGGGTGCTCAGTACTCAGGGTGCTGGGTGCTCAGTGCTCGGGGTGCTGGGTGCTCAGTACTGAGGGTGCTGGGTGCTCAGTGCTTTGGGTTCTGGGTGCTCAGTGCTCAGGGACCTGGGTGCTCAGTGCTCAGGGTGCTGGGTGCTCAGTCCCCAGGGTGCTCAGTGCTCAGGGTGCTGGGTGCTCAGTGCTCGGGGTGCTCGGTGCTCAGTACTCAGGGTGCTGAGTGCTCAGTACTCAGGGTGCTGGGTGCTCAGTAGTCAGGGTGCTGGGTGCTCAGTGCTCAGGGTGCTGGGTGATCAGTGCTCAGGGTGCTGGGTGCTCAGTGCTCAGGGTGCTGGGTGCTCAGTGCTCGGGGTGCTGGGTGCTCAGTACTCAGGGTGCTGGGTGCTCAGTGCTCGGGGTGCTCGGTGCTCAGTACGTTGGGTGCTCACTACTCAGGGTGTTGGGTGCTCAGTGCTCAGGGTGCTGGGTGCTCAGTGCTCAGGGTGCTCGGTGCTCAGTGCTCAGGGTGCTGGGTGCTCAGTACTCAGGGTGCTGGTTGCTCAGTACTCAGGGTGCTCAGTGCTCAGTACTCAGGGTACTCAGTGCTCCGTACTCAGGGTGCTCAGTGCTCAGGGTGCTGGGTGCTCAGTCCTCAGGGTGCTGGGTGCTCATTGCTCAGGGTGCTCGGTGCTCAGTGCTCAGGGTGCTGGGTGCTCAATACTCAGGGTGCTGGGTGCTCAGTGCTCGGGGTGCTGGGTGCTCAGTACTCAGGGTGCTGGGTGCTCAGTACTCAGGGAGCTGGCTGCTCAGTACTCAGGGTGCTGGGTGCTCAATACTCAGGGTGCTCAGTGCTTGGGGTGCTGGGTGCTCAGTACTCAGGGTGCTCAGTGCTTGGGGTGTTGGGTGCTCAGTACTCAGTGTGCTGGGTGCTCAGTACTCAGGGTGCTGGGTGCTCAGTACTCAGGGTGCTGGCTGCTCAGTACTCAGGGTGCTGGGTGCTCAATACTCAGGGTGCTCAGTGCTTGGGGTGCTGGGTGCTCAGTCCTCAGGGTGCTCTGTGCTCAGGGTGCTGGGTGCTCAGTGCTCGTGGTGCTCGGTGCTTAGTACTCAGGGTGCTGAGTGCTCAGTACTCAGGGTGCTGGGTGCTCAGTACTCAGGGTGCTGGGTGCTCAGAGCTCAGGGTGCTGGGTGATCAGTGCTCAGGGTGCTGGGTGCTCAGTGCTCAGGGTGCTGGGTGCTCAGTGCTCGGGGTGCTGGGTGCTCAGTACTCAAGGTGCTGGGTGCTCAGTGCTCGGGGTGCTCGGTGCTCAGTACGTTGGGTGCTCACTACTCTGGGTGCTGGGTGCTCAGTGATCAGGGTGCTGGGTGCTCAGTGCTCAGGGTGCTCGGTGCTCAGTGCTCAGGGTGCTGGGTGCTCAGTACTCAGGGTGCTGGTTGCTCAGTACTCAGGGTGCTCAGTGCTCAGTACTCAGGGTGCTCAGTGCTCAGTACTCAGTGTGCTCAGTGCTCATGGTGCTGGGTGCTCAGTCCTCAGGGTGCTGGGTGCTCAGTGCTCGGGGTGCTGGGTGCTCAGTACTCAGGGTGCTGTTTGCTCAGTACTCAGGGTGCTGGCTGCTCAGTACTCAGGGTTCTGGGTGCTCAATACTCAGGGTGCTCAGTGCTTGGGGTGCTGGGTGCTCAGTACTCAGGGTGCTGGGTGCTCAGTTCTCGGGGTGCTCGGTGCTCAGTACTCAGTGATCAGGGTGCTCAGTGCTCAGTGCTCAGGGTGCTGGGTGCTCAGTGCTCAGGGTGCTGGGTGCTCAGTGCTCAGGGTGCTGGGTGCTCAGTACTCAGGGTGCTGGGTGCTCAGTGCTCGGGGTGCTGGGTGCTCAGTGCTCAGGGTGCTGGGTGCTCAGTACTCAGGGTGCTTCGTGCTCAGTACTCGGAGTGCTGGGTGCTCAGTACTCAGGGTGCTGGGTGCTCAGTACTCAGGATGCTGTGTGCTCAGTACTCGGGTGCTGGGTGCTCAGTGCTCAGGGTGCTGGGTACTCAGTGCTCGGGGTGCTGGGTGCTCAGTGCTCAGTACTCAGGGTGCTGGGTGCTCAGTGCTCGGAGGGCTGGGTGCTCAGTGCTCAGTACTCAGGGTGCTGGGTGCTCAGTGCTCAGGGTCCTGGGTGCTCAGTGCTCAGGGTGATGGGTGCTCAGTGCTCAGGGTGCTGGGTACTCAGTGCTCAGGGTGCTGGGTGCTCAGTACTCAGCGTGCTCAGTGCTCAGTACTCGGGGTGCTGGGTGCTCAGTGCTCGGGGTGCTGGGTGCTCAGTGCTCAGTACTCAGGGTGCTGGGTGCTCAGTGCTCAGGGTGCTGGGTGCTCAGTGCTCAGGGTGCTGGGTGCACATTGCTCAGGGTGCTGGGTACTCAGTGTTCAGGGTGCTCGGTGCTCAGTGCTCAGGGTGCTCAGTGCTCAGGGTGCTCGGAGCTCAGTACTCAGGGTGCTGGGTGCTCAGTGCTCGGGGTGCTCGGTGTTCAGTACTCAGGGTGCTGGGTGCTCAGTGCTCAGGGTGCTGGGTGCTCAGTGCTCAGTCCTCAGGGTGCTAGGTGCTCAGTGCTCAGGGTGCTGTGTGCTCAGTGCTCAGGGTGCTGGGTGCTCAGTGCTCAGGGTGCTGGGTACTCTGTGCTCAGGGTGCTGGGTGCTCAGTGCTCAGGGTGCTTGGTACTCAGTGCTCAGTGCTCAGGGTGGTGGGTGCTCAGTGCTCAGTGCTCAGGGTGCTGGGTGCTCAGTACTCAGGGTGCTGGGTGCTCAGTGCTCGGGGTGCTATGTGCTCAGTGCTCGCGGTGCTGGGTGCTCAGTGCTCGGGGTGCTCGGTGCTCAGTACTCAGGGTGCTGGGTGCTCAGTGCTCGAGGTGCTCAGTACTCAGGGTGCTGTGTGTTCAGTGCTCAGGGTGCTGGGTGCTCAGTACTCAGGGTGCTCGGTGCTTAGTACTCAGTGTCCTGGGTGCTCAGTACTCCGGGTGCTGGGTGCTCAGTGCTCAAGGTGCTGGGTGCTCAGTACTCAGGGTGCTCATTGCTCATTGTGCAGGGTGCTCAGTACTCAGGGTGCTGGGTGCTCAGTGCTCAGGGTGCTCGGTGCTCGGGGCGCTGGGTGCTCAGTGCTCAGGGTGCTCGGTGCTCAGTACTAAGGGTGCTGGGTGCTCAGTGCTCGGGGTGCTTGGTGCTCAGTACGTTGGGTGCTCACTACTCAGGGTGCTGGGTGCTCAGTGCTCAGGGTGCTGGGTGCTCAGTGCTCAGGGTGCTGGGTGCTCAGTGCTCAGGGTGCTGGGAGCTCAGTGCTCAGGGTGCTGGGTGCTCAGTACTCAGGGTGCTGGGTGCTCAGCGCTCGGGGTGCTGGGTGCTCAGTGCTCAGGGTGCTGGGTGCTCAGTACTCAGGGTGCTGGGTGCTCAGTACTCGGGGTGCTGGGTGCTCAGTACTCAGGGTGCTGGGTGCTCAGTACTCAGGGTGCTGGGTGCTCAGTACTCGGGTGCTGGGTGCTCAGTGCTCAGGGTGCTGGGTGCTCAGTGCTCGGGGTGCTGGGTGCTCAGTGCTCAGTACTCAGGGTGCTGGGTGCTCAGTGCTCGGGGTGCTGGGTGCTCAGTACTCAGGGTGCTGGGTGCTCAGTACTCCGGGTGCTGGGTGCTCAGTTCTCGGGGTGCTCGGTGCTCAGTACTCAGTGATCAGGGTGCTCAGTGGTCAGTGCTCAGGGTGCTGGGTGTTCAGTACTCAGGGTGCTGCGTGCTCAGTACTCAGGGTGCTGGGTTCTTAGTGGTCAGGGTGCTGGGTGCTCAGTACTCGGGGTGCTCGGTGCTCAGTGCTCAGGGTGCTGGGTGCTCAGTACTCAGGGTGCTGGATACTCAGTGCTCAGGGTGCTCGGTGCTCAGTACTCGGGGTGCTGGGTGCTCATTCTCGGGGTGCTGGGTGCTCAGTGTTCAGGGTGCTGGGTGCTCAGTACTCAGGGTGCTGGGTGCTCAGTGCTCAGGGTGTTGGGTGCTCAGTACTCAGGGTGCTGGGTGCTCAGTCCTTAGGGTGCTGGGTGCTCAGTACTCAGGGTGCTGGGAGCTCAGTGCTCAGGGTGATCGGTGCTCAGTACTCAGGGTGCTCAGTACTCAGGGTGCTGGGTGCTCAGTGCTCGGGGTGCTGGGTGCTCAGTACTGAGGGTGCTGGGTGCTCAGTGCTTTGGGTTCTGGGTGCTCAGTGCTCAGGGACCTGGGTGCTCAGTGCTCAGGGTGCTGGGTGCTCAGTCCCCAGGGTGCTCAGTGCTCAGGGTGCTGGGTGCTCAGTGCTCGGGGTGCTCGGTGCTCAGTACTCAGGGTGCTGAGTGCTCAGTACTCAGGGTGCTGGGTGCTCAGTAGTCAGGGTGCTGGGTGCTCAGTGCTCAGGGTGCTGGGTGATCAGTGCTCAGGCTGCTGGGTGCTCAGTGCTCAGGGTGCTGGGTGCTCAGTGCTCGGGGTGCTGGGTGCTCACTACTCAGGGTGCTGGGTGCTCAGTGCTCGGGGTGCTCGGTGCTCAGTACGTTGGGTGCTCACTACTCAGGGTGTTGGGTGCTCAGTGCTCAGGGTGCTGGGTGCTCAGTTCTCGGGGTGCTCGGTGCTCAGTACTCAGTGATCAGGGTGCTCAGTGGTCAGTGCTCAGGGTGCTGGGTGTTCAGTACTCAGGGTGCTGCGTGCTCAGTACTCAGGGTGCTGGGTTCTTAGTGGTCAGGGTGCTGGGTGCTCAGTACTCGGGGTGCTCGGTGCTCAGTGCTCAGGGTGCTGGGTGCTCAGTACTCAGGGTGCTGGGTACTCAGTGCTCAGGGTGCTCGGTGCTCAGTACTCGGGGTGCTGGGTGCTCATTCTCGGGGTGCTGGGTGCTCAGTGTTCAGGGTGCTGGGTGCTCAGTACTCACCGTGCTGGGTGCTCAGTGCTCAGGGTGTTGGGTGCTCAGTACTCAGGGTGCTGGGTGCTCAGTCCTCAGGGTGCTGGGTGCTCAGTACTCAGGGTGCTGGGAGCTCAGTGCTCAGGGTGATCGGTGCTCAGTACTCAGGGTGCTCAGTACTCAGGGTGCTGGGTGCTCAGTGCTCGGGGTGCTGGGTGCTCAGTACTGAGGGTGCTGGGTGCTCAGTGCTTTGGGTTCTGGGTGCTCAGTGCTCAGGGACCTGGGTGCTCAGTGCTCAGGGTGCTGGGTGCTCAGTCCCCAGGGTGCTCAGTGCTCAGGGTGCTGGGTGCTCAGTGCTCGGGGTGCTCGGTGCTCAGTACTCAGGGTGCTGAGTGCTCAGTACTCAGGGTGCTGGGTGCTCAGTAGTCAGGGTGCTGGGTGCTCAGTGCTCAGGGTGCTGGATGATCAGTGCTCAGGGTGCTGGGTGCTCAGTGCTCAGGGTGCTGGTTGCTCAGTGCTCGGGGTGCTGGGTGCTCAGTACTCAGGGTGCTCAGTGCTCCGTACTCAGGGTGCTCAGTGCTCAGGGTGCTGGGTGCTCAGTCCTCAGGGTGCTGGGTGCTCAGTGCTCAGGGTGCTCGGTGCTCAGTGCTCAGGGTGCTGGGTGCTCAATACTCAGGGTGCTGGGTGCTCAGTGCTCGGGGTGCTGGGTGCTCAGTACTCAGGGTGCTGGGTGCTCAGTACTCAGGGTGCTGGCTGCTCAGTACTCAGGGTGCTGGGTGCTCAATACTCAGGGTGCTCAGTGCTTGGGGTGCTGGGTGCTCAGTACTCAGGGTGCTCAGTGCTTGGGGTTTTTTGTTTGCTCAGTACTCAGTGTGTTGGTTGCTCAGTGATCAGGGTGCTGGGTGCTCAGTACTCGTGGTGCTCAGTGCTCAGTACTCAGGGTGCTGGGTGCTCAGTGCTCGGGGTGCTGGGTGCTCAGTGCTCGCGGAGCTGGGTGCTCAGTGCTCGGGCTGCTCGGTTCTCAGTACTCAGGGTGCTGGGTGCTCAGTGCTCGAGGTGCTCAGTACTCAGGGTGCTGTGTGTTCAGTGCTCAGGGTGCTGGGTGCTCAGTACTCAGGGTGCTCGGTGCTTAGTACTCAGGGTGCTGTGTGCTCAGTACTCCGGGTGCTGGGTGCTCAGTGCTCGGGGTGCTCGGTGCTCAGTGCTCAAGGTGCTGGGTGCTCAGTACTCAGGGTGCTCGGTGCTCAGTGCTCAGGGTGCTCAGTGCTCGGGGTGCTCGGAGCTCAGTACTCAGGGTGCTGGGTGCTCAGTGCTCGGGGTGCTCGGTGCTCAGTACTCAGGGTGCTGGGTGCTCAGTGCTCGGGATGCTGGGTGCTCAGTGCTCAGTACTCAGGGTGCTGGGTGCTCAGTGCTCAGGGTGCTGTGTGCTCAGTGCTCAGGGTGCTGGGTGCTCTGTGCTCAGGGTGCTGGGTACTCAGTGCTCAGGGTGCTGGGTGCTCAGTACTCAGGGTGCTGGGTTCTCAGTACTCAGGGTGCTGGGTGCTCAGTGCTCGGGTTGCTATGTGCTCAGTGCTCGCGGCGCTGGGTGCTCAGTGCTCGGGGTGCTCGGTGCTCTGTACTCAGGGTACTGGGTGCTCAGTGCTCGAGGTGCTCAGTACTCAGGGTGCTGTGTGTTCAGTGCTCAGGGTGCTGGGTGCTCAGTACTCAGGGTGCTCATTGCTCTGGGTGCTGGGTGCTCAGTACTCAGGGTTCTGGGTGCTCAGTGCTCAGGGTGCTCGGTGCTCAGTGCTCAGGGTGCTCAGTGCTCGGGGTGCTCGGAGCTCAGTACTCAGGGTGCTGGGTGCTCAGTGCTCGGGGTGCTGGGTGCTCAGTGCTCAGTACTCAGGGTGCTCAGTGCTCAGTGCTCAGGGTGCTCAGTGTTCGGGGTGCTCGGTGCTCAGTACTCAGGGTGCTGGGTGCTCAGTGCTCGGGGTGCTGGGTGCTCAGTGCTCAGTACTCAGGGTGCTGGGTGCTCAGTGCTCAGGGTGCTGTGTGCTCAGTGCTCAGGGTGCTGGGTGCTCAGTGCTCAGGGTGCTGGGTACTCAGTGCTCAGGGTGCTGGGTGCTCAGTACTCAGGGTGCTGGGTGCTCAGTACTCAGGGTGCTGGGTGCTCAGTGCTCGGGGTGCTATGTGCTCAGTGCTCGCGGTGCTGGGTGATCAGTGCTCAGGGTGCTCGGTGCTCAGTACTCAGGGTGCTGGGTGCTCAGTGCTCGAGGTGCTCAGTACTCAGGGTGCTGTGTGTTCAGTGCTCAGGGTGCTGGGTGCTCAGTACTCAGGGTG
Organism: Microtus oregoni; assembly: GCF_018167655.1. Taxonomy (NCBI): domain Eukaryota; kingdom Metazoa; phylum Chordata; class Mammalia; order Rodentia; family Cricetidae; genus Microtus; species Microtus oregoni. Next base: position 198,426 of record NW_024544044.1, on the reverse strand, counting down.
CTCGGTGCTTAGTACTCAGGGTGCTGGGTGCTCAGTACTCCGGGTGCTGAGTGCTCAGTGCTCAAGGTGCTGGGTGCTCAGTACTCAGGGTGCTCATTGCTCATTGTTCAGGGTGCTCAGTACTCAGGGTGCTGGGTGCTCAGTGCTCAGGGTGCTCGGTGCTCGGGGCGCTGGGTGCTCAGTGCTCGGGGTGCTCGGAGCTCAGTACTCAGGGTGCTGGGTGCTCAGTGCTCAGGGTGCTCGGTGCTCAGTACTCAGGGTGCTGGGTGCTCAGTGCTCGGGGTGCTCGGTGCTCAGTACGTTGGGTGCTCACTACTCAGGGTGCTGGGTGCTCAGTGCTCAGGGTGCTGGGTGCTCAGTGCTCAGCGTGCTGGGTGCTCAGTGCTCAGGGTGCTGGGTGCTCAGTACTCAGGGTGCTGGGTGCTCAGTGCTCGGGGTGCTGGGTGCTCAGTGCTCAGGGTGCTGGGTGCTCAGTACTCAGGGTGCTGGGTGCTCAGTACTCGGGGTGCTGGGTGCTCAGTACTCGGGGTGCTGGGTGCTCAGTACTCAGGGAGCTGGGTGCTCAGTACTCGGGTGCTGGGTGCTCAGTGCTCAGGGTGCTGGGTGCTCAGTGCTCGGGGTGCTGGGTGCTCAGTGCTCAGTACTCAGGGTGCTGGGTGCTCAGTGCTCGGGGTGCTGGGTGCTCAGTGATCAGTACTCAGGGTGCTGGATGCTCAGTGCTCAGGGTGCTGGGTGCTCAGTGCTCAGGGTGCTCACTTCTCAGTACTCGGGGTGCTGGGTGATCAGTGCTCAGCGCTCGGGGTGCTGGGTGCTCAGTGCTCGGGGCGCTGGGTGCTCAGTGCTCGGGGTGCTTGGTGCTCAGTACTCGGGGTGCTGGGTGCTCAGTGCTCAGGGTGCTCAGTGCTCAGTACTCAGTGCTCAGGGTGCTCAGTGCTCAGTGCTCAGGGTGCTGGGTGTTCAGTACTCAGGGTGCTGGGTGCTCAGTACTCAGGGTGCTGGGTGCTCAGTGCTCAGGGTGCTGGGTGCTCAGTGCTCGGGGCGCTGGGTGCTCACTACTCAGGGTGCTGGGTGCTCAGTGCTCGGGGTGCTCGGTGCTCAGTACGTTGGGTGCTCACTACTCAGGGTGTTGGGTGCTCAGTGCTCAGGGTGCTGGGTGCTCAGTTCTCGGGGTGCTCGGTGCTCAGTACTCAGTGATCAGGGTGCTCAGTGGTCAGTGCTCAGGGTGCTGGGTGTTCAGTACTCAGGGTGCTGCGTGCTCAGTACTCAGGGTGCTGGGTTCTTAGTGGTCAGGGTGCTGTTTGCTCAGTACTCGGGGTGCTCGGTGCTCAGTGCTCAGGGTGCTGGGTGCTCAGTACTCAGGGTGCTGGGTACTCAGTGCTCAGGGTGCTCGGTGCTCAGTACTCGGGGTGCTGGGTGCTCATTCTCGGGGTGCTGGGTGCTCAGTGTTCAGGGTGCTGGGTGCTCAGTACTCAGGGTGCTGGGTGCTCAGTGCTCAGGGTGTTGGGTGCTCAGTACTCAGGGTGCTGGGTGCTCAGTCCTCAGGGTGCTGGGTGCTCAGTACTCAGGGTGCTGGGAGCTCAGTGCTCAGGGTGATCGGTGCTCAGTACTCAGGGTGCTCAGTACTCAGGGTGCTGGGTGCTCAGTGCTCGGGGTGCTGGGTGCTCAGTACTGAGGGTGCTGGGTGCTCAGTGCTTTGGGTTCTGGGTGCTCAGTGCTCAGGGACCTGGGTGCTCAGTGCTCAGGGTGCTGGGTGCTCAGTCCCCAGGGTGCTCAGTGCTCAGGGTGCTGGGTGCTCAGTGCTCGGGGTGCTCGGTGCTCAGTACTCAGGGTGCTGAGTGCTCAGTACTCAGGGTGCTGGGTGCTCAGTAGTCAGGGTGCTGGGTGCTCAGTGCTCAGGGTGCTGGGTGATCAGTGCTCAGGGTGCTGGTTGCTCAGTGCTCAGGGTGCTGGTTGCTCAGTGCTCGGGGTGCTGGGTGCTCAGTACTCAGGGTGCTCAGTGCTCCGTACTCAGGGTGCTCAGTGCTCAGGGTGCTGGGTGCTCAGTCCTCAGGGTGCTGGGTGCTCAGTGCTCAGGGTGCTCGGTGCTCAGTGCTCAGGGTGCTGGGTGCTCAATACTCAGGGTGCTGGGTGCTCAGTGCTCGGGGTGCTGGGTGCTCAGTACTCAGGGTGCTGGGTGCTCAGTACTCAGGGTGCTGGCTGCTCAGTACTCAGGGTGCTGGGTGCTCAATACTCAGGGTGCTCAGTGCTTGGGGTGCTGGGTGCTCAGTACTCAGGTTGCTCAGTGCTTGGGGTTTTTTGTTTGCTCAGTACTCAGTGTGTTGGTTGCTCAGTGATCAGGGTGCTGGGTGCTCAGTACTCGTGGTGCTCAGTGCTCAGTACTCAGGGTGCTGGGTGCTCAGTGCTCGGGGTGCTGGGTGCTCAGTGCTCGCGGTGCTGGGTGCTCAGTGCTCGGGCTGCTCGGTTCTCAGTACTCAGGGTGCTGGGTGCTCAGTGCTCGAGGTGCTCAGTACTCAGGGTGCTGTGTGTTCAGTGCTCAGGGTGCTGGGTGCTCAGTACTCAGGGTGCTCGGTGCTTAGTACTCAGGGTGCTGTGTGCTCAGTACTCCGGGTGCTGGGTGCTCAGTGCTCGGGGTGCTCGGTGCTCAGTGCTCAAGGTGCTGGGTGCTCAGTACTCAGGGTGCTCGGTGCTCAGTGCTCAGGGTGCTCAGTGCTCGGGGTGCTCGGAGCTCAGTACTCAGGGTGCTGGGTGCTCAGTGCTCGGGGTGCTCGGTGCTCAGTACTCAGGGTGCTGGGTGCTCAGTGCTCGGGATGCTGGGTGCTCAGTGCTCAGTACTCAGGGTGCTGGGTGCTCAGTGCTCAGGGTGCTGTGTGCTCAGTGCTCAGGGTGCTGGGTGCTCTGTGCTCAGGGTGCTGGGTACTCAGTGCTCAGGGTGCTGGGTGCTCAGTACTCAGGGTGCTGGGTGCTCAGTACTCAGGGTGCTGGGTGCTCAGTGCTCGGGTTGCTATGTGCTCAGTGCTCGCGGCGCTGGGTGCTCAGTGCTCGGGGTGCTCGGTGCTCTGTACTCAGGGTACTGGGTGCTCAGTGCTCGAGGTGCTCAGTACTCAGGGTGCTGTGTGTTCAGTGCTCAGGGTGCTGGGTGCTCAGTACTCAGGGTGCTCATTGCTCTGGGTGCTGGGTGCTCAGTACTCAGGGTTCTGGGTGCTCAGTGCTCAGGGTGCTCGGTGCTCAGTGCTCAGGGTGCTCAGTGCTCTGGGTGCTCGGAGCTCAGTACTCAGGGTGCTGGGTGCTCAGTGCTCGGGGTGCTGGGTGCTCAGTGCTCAGTACTCAGGGTGCTCAGTGCTCAGTGCTCAGGGTGCTCAGTGTTCGGGGTGCTCGGTGCTCAGTACTCAGGGTGCTGGATGCTCAGTGCTCGGGGTTCTGGGTGCTCAGTGCTCAGTACTCAGGGTGCTGGGTGCTCAGTGCTCAGGGTGCTGTGTGCTCAGTGCTCAGGGTGCTGGGTGCTCAGTGCTCAGGGTGCTCGGTGCTCAGTGCTCGAGGTGCTCAGTGCTCAGGGTGCTGGGTGCTCAGTCCTCAGGGTGCTGGGTGCTCAGTGCTCAGGTTGCTCGGTGCTCAGTGCTCAGGGTGCTGGGTGCTCAATACTCAGGGTGCTGGGTGCTCAGTGCTCGGGGTGCTGGGTGCTCAGTACTGAGGGTGCTGGGTGCTCAGTGCTCAGGGTGCTGGGTGATCAGTGCTCAGGGTGCTCGGTGCTCAGTACTCAGGGTGCTGGGTGCTCAGTGCTCGAGGTGCTCAGTACTCAGGGTGCTGTGTGTTCAGTGCTCAGGGTGCTGGGTGCTCAGTACTCAGGGTGCTCGGTGCTTAGTACTCAGGGTGCTGGGTGCTCAGTACTCCGGGTGCTGAGTGCTCAGTGCTCAAGGTGCTGGGTGCTCAGTACTCAGGGTGCTCATTGCTCATTGTTCAGGGTGCTCAGTACTCAGGGTGCTGGGTGCTCAGTGCTCAGGGTGCTCGGTGCTCGGGGCGCTGGGTGCTCAGTGCTCTGGGTGCTCGGAGCTCAGTACTCAGGGTGCTGGGTGCTCAGTGCTCAGGGTGCTCGGTGCTCAGTACTCAGGGTGCTGGGTGCTCAGTGCTCGGGGTGCTCGGTGCTCAGTACGTTGGGTGCTCACTACTCAGGGTGCTGGGTGCTCAGTGCTCAGGGTGCTGGGTGCTCAGTGCTCAGCGTGCTGGGTGCTCAGTGCTCAGGGTGCTGGGTGCTCAGTACTCAGGGTGCTGGGTGCTCAGTGCTCGGGGTGCTGGGTGCTCAGTGCTCAGGGTGCTGGGTGCTCAGTACTCAGGGTGCTGGGTGCTCAGTACTCGGGGTGCTGGGTGCTCAGTACTCGGGGTGCTGCGTGCTCAGTACTCAGGGTGCTGGGTGCTCAGTACTCGGGTGCTGGGTGCTCAGTGCTCAGGGTGCTGGGTGCTCAGTGCTCGGGGTGCTGGGTGCTCAGTGCTCAGTACTCAGGGTGCTGGGTGCTCAGTGCTCGGGGTGCTGGGTGCTCAGTGATCAGTACTCAGGGTGCTGGATGCTCAGTGCTCAGGGTGCTGGGTGCTCAGTGCTCAGGGTGCTCACTTCTCAGTACTCGGGGTGCTGGGTGATCAGTGCTCAGCGCTCGGGGTGCTGGGTGCTCAGTGCTCGGGGCGCTGGGTGCTCAGTGCTCGGGGTGCTGGGTGCTCAGTACTCGGGGTGCTGGGTGCTCAGTGCTCAGGGTGCTCAGTGCTCAGTACTCAGTGCTCAGGGTGCTCAGTGCTCAGTACTCAGTGCTCAGGGTGCTCAGTGCTCAGTGCTCAGGGTGCTGGGTGCTCAATACTCAGGGTGCTGGGTGCTCAGTGCTCGGGGTGCTGGGTGCTCAGTACTGAGGGTGCTGGGTGCTCAGTGCTCAGGGTGCTGGGTGATCAGTGCTCAGGGTGCTCGGTGCTCAGTACTCAGGGTGCTGGGTGCTCAGTGCTCGAGGTGCTCAGTACTCAGGGTGCTGTGTGTTCAGTGCTCAGGGTGCTGGGTGCTCAGTACTCAGGGTGCTCGGTGCTTAGTACTCAGGGTGCTGGGTGCTCAGTACTCCGGGTGCTGAGTGCTCAGTGCTCAAGGTGCTGGGTGCTCAGTACTCAGGGTGCTCATTGCTCATTGTTCAGGGTGCTCAGTACTCAGGGTGCTGGGTGCTCAGTGCTCAGGGTGCTCGGTGCTCGGGGCGCTGGGTGCTCAGTGCTCGGGGTGCTCGGAGCTCAGTACTCAGGGTGCTGGGTGCTCAGTGCTCAGGGTGCTCGGTGCTCAGTACTCAGGGTGCTGGGTGCTCAGTGCTCGGGGTGCTCGGTGCTCAGTACGTTGGGTGCTCACTACTCAGGGTGCTGGGTGCTCAGTGCTCAGGGTGCTGGGTGCTCAGTGCTCAGCGTGCTGGGTGCTCAGTGCTCAGGGTGCTGGGTGCTCAGTACTCAGGGTGCTGGGTGCTCAGTGCTCGGGGTGCTGGGTGCTCAGTGCTCAGGGTGCTGGGTGCTCAGTACTCAGGGTGCTGGGTGCTCAGTACTCGGGGTGCTGGGTGCTCAGTACTCGGGGTGCTGCGTGCTCAGTACTCAGGGTGCTGTGTGCTCAGTACTCGGGTGCTGGGTGCTCAGTGCTCAGGGTGCTGGGTGCTCAGTGCTCGGGGTGCTGGGTGCTCAGTGCTCAGTACTCAGGGTGCTGGGTGCTCAGTGCTCGGGGTGCTGGGTGCTCAGTGATCAGTACTCAGGGTGCTGGATGCTCAGTGCTCAGGGTGCTGGGTGCTCAGTGCTCAGGGTGCTCACTTCTCAGTACTCGGGGTGCTGGGTGATCAGTGCTCAGCGCTCGGGGTGCTGGGTGCTCAGTGCTCGGGGCGCTGGGTGCTCAGTGCTCGGGGTGCTGGGTGCTCAGTACTCGGGGTGCTGGGTGCTCAGTGCTCAGGGTGCTCAGTGCTCAGTACTCAGTGCTCAGGGTGCTCAGTGCTCAGTGCTCAGGGTGCTGGGTGTTCAGTACTCAGGGTGCTGGGTGCTCAGTACTCAGGGTGCTGGGTGCTCAGTGCTCAGGGTGCTGGGTGCTCAGTGCTCGGGGCGCTGGGTGCTCAGTACTCAGGGTGCTGGGTGCTCAGTGCTTGGGGTGCTGGGTGCTCAGTGCTCAGGGTGCTGGGTGCTCAGTAGTCAGGGTGCTGGGTGCTCAGTGCTCAGGGTGCTCGGTGCTCGGAGCGCTGGGTGCTCAGTGCTCGGGGTGCTGGGTGCTCAGTGCTCGGGGTTCTCGGTGCTCAGTACGTTGGGTGCTCACTACTCAGGGTGCTGTGTGCTCAGTGCTCGGGGTGCTCGGTGCTCAGTACTCAGGGTGCTGGGTGCTCAGTGCTCGGGGTGCTCGGTGCTCAGTACGTTGGGTGCTCACTACTCAGGGTGCTGTGTGCTCAGTGTTCAGGGTGCTGGGTGCTCAGTGCTCAGGGTGCTGGGTGCTCAGTGCTCAGGGTGCTGGGTGCTCAGTACTCAGGGTGCTGGGTGCTCAGTGCTCAGGGTGTTGGGTGCTCAGTGCTCAGGGTGCTGGGTGCTCAGTGTTCAGGGTGCTGGGTGCTCAGTACTTGGGGTGCCTGGTGCTCAGTGCTCGGGGTGCTGGGTGCTCAGTACTCAGGGTGCTCAGTGCTCAGTACTCAGGGTGCTCAGTGCTCAGTACTCAGGGTGCTCAGTGCTCAGGGTGCTGGGTGCTCAGTCCTCAGGGTGCTGGGTGCTCAGTGCTCAGGGTGCTCGGTGCTCAGTCCTCAGGGTGCTGGGTGCTCAATACTCAGGGTGCTGGGTGCTCAGTACTCAGGGTGCTGGCTGCTCAGTACTCAGGGTGCTGGGTGCTCAATACTCAGGGTGCTCAGTGCTTGGGGTGCTGGGTGCTCAGTACTCAGGGTGCTCAGTGCTTGGGGTGTTGGGTGCTCAGTACTCAGGGTACTGGGTGCTCAGTACTCAGGGTGCTGGGTGCTCAGTACTCAGGGTGCTGGCTGCTCAGTACTCAGGGTGCTGGGTGCTCAATACTCAGGGTGCTCAGTGCTTGGGGTGCTGGGTGCTCAGTACTCAGGGTGCTCAGTGCTTGGGGTGTTGGGTGCTCAGTACTCAGTGTGTTGGGTGCTCAGTGATCAGGGTGCTGGGTGCTCAGTACTCGTGGTGCTCAGTGCTCAGTACTCAGGGTGGTGGGTGCTCAGTGCTCGGGGTGCTGGGTGCTCAGTGCTCGGGGTGCTGGGTGCTCAGTGCTCGGGGTGCTCGGTTCTCAGTACTAACGGTGCTGGGTGCTCAGTGCTCGAGGTGCTCAGTACTCAGGGTGCTGTGTGTTCAGTGCTCAGGGTGCTGGGTGCTCAGTACTCAGGGTGCTCGGTGCTTAGTACTCAGGGTGCTGGGTGCTCAGTACTCCGGGTGCTGGGTGCTCAGTGCTCGGGGTGCTCGGTGCTCAGTGCTCAAGGTGCTGGGTGCTCAGTACTCAGGGTGCTCGGTGCTCAGTGCTCAGGGTGCTCAGTGCTCCGGGTGCTCGGAGCTCAGTACTCAGGGTGCTGGGTGCTCAGTGCTCGGGGTGCTCGGTGCTCAGTACTCAGGGTGCTGGGTGCTCAGTGCTCGGGGTGCTGGGTGCTCAGTGCTCAGTACTCAGGGTGCTGGGTGCTCAGTGCTCAGGGTGCTGTGTGCTCAGTGCTCAGGGTGCTGGGTGCTCTGTGCTCAGGGTGCTGGGTACTCAGTGCTCAGGGTGCTGGGTGCTCAGTACTCAGGGTGCTGGGTGCTCAGTACTCAGGGTGCTGGGTGCTCAGTGCTCGGGGTGCTATGTGCTCAGTGCTCGCGGCGCTGGGTGCTCAGTGCTCGGGGTGCTCGGTGCTCAGTACTCAGGGTACTGGGTGCTCAGTGCTCGAGGTGCTCAGTACTCAGGGTGCTGTGTGTTTAGTGCTGAGGGTGCTGGGTGCTCAGTACTCAGGGTGCTCATTGCTCAGGGTGCTGGGTGCTCAGTACTCAGGGTTCTGGGTGCTCAGTGCTCAGGGTGCTCGGTGCTCAGTGCTCAGGGTGCTCAGTGCTCGGGGTGCTCGGAGCTCAGTACTCAGGGTGCTGGGTGCTCAGTGCTCGGGGTGCTGGGTTCTCAGTGCTCTGTACTCAGGGTGCTCGGTGCTCAGTGCTCAGGGTGCTCAGTGCTCGGGGTGCTCGGTGCTCAGTACTCAGGGTGCTGGGTGCTCAGTGCTCGGGTTGCTGGGTGCTCAGTGCTCAGTACTCAGGGTGCTGGGTGCTCAGTGCTCAGGGTGCTGTGTGCTCAGTGCTCAGGGTGCTGGGTGCTCAGTGCTCAGGGTGCTGGGTACTCAGTGCTCAGGGTGCTGGGTGCTCAGTACTCAGGGTGCTGGGTGCTCAGTACTCAGGGTGCTGGGTGCTCAGTGCTCGGGGTGCTATGTGCTCAGTGCTCGCGGTGCTGGGTGATCAGTGCTCGGGGTGCTCGGTGCTCAGTACTCAGGGTGCTGGGTGCTCAGTGCTCGAGGTGCTCAGTACTCAGGGTGCTGTGTGTTCAGTGCTCAGGGTGCTGGGTGCTCAGTACTCAGGGTGCTCGGTGCTTAGTACTCAGGGTGCTGGGTGCTCAGTACTCCGGGTGCTGAGTGCTCAGTGCTCAAGGTGCTGGGTGCTCAGTACTCAGGGTGCTCATTGCTCATTGTTCAGGGTGCTCAGTACTCAGGGTGCTGGGTGCTCAGTGCTCAGGGTGCTCGGTGCTCGGGGCGCTGGGTGCTCAGTGCTCGGGGTGCTCGGAGCTCAGTACTCAGGGTGCTGGGTGCTCAGTGCTCAGGGTGCTCGGTGCTCAGTACTCAGGGTGCTGGGTGCTCAGTGCTCGGGGTGCTCGGTGCTCAGTACGTTGGGTGCTCACTACTCAGGGTGCTGGGTGCTCAGTGCTCAGGGTGCTGGGTGCTCAGTGCTCAGGGTGCTGGGTGCTCAGTGCTCAGGGTGCTGAGTGCTCAGTGCTCAAGGTGCTGGGTGCTCAGTACTCAGGGTGCTCATTGCTCATTGTTCAGGGTGCTCAGTACTCAGGGTGCTGGGTGCTCAGTGCTCAGGGTGCTCGGTGCTCGGGGCGCTGGGTGCTCAGTGCTCGGGGTGCTCGGAGCTCAGTACTCAGGGTGCTGGGTGCTCAGTGCTCAGGGTGCTCGGTGCTCAGTACTCAGGGTGCTGGGTGCTCAGTGCTCGGGCTGCTCGGTGCTCAGTACGTTGGGTGCTCACTACTCAGGGTGCTGGGTGCTCAGTGCTTAGGGTGCTGGGTGCTCAGTGCTCAGGGTGCTGGGTGCTCAGTGCTCAGGGTGCTGGGTGCTCAGTACTCAGGGTGCTGGGTGCTCAGTGCTCGGGGTGCTGGGTGCTCAGTGCTCAGGGTGCTGGGTGCTCAGTACTCAGGGTGCTGGGTGCTCAGTACTCGGGGTGCTGGGTGCTCAGTACTCAGGGTGCTGCGTGCTCAGTACTCAGGGTGCTGGGTGCTCAGTGCTCGGGGTGCTGGGTGCTCAGTGCTCACGGTGCTGGGTGCTCAGTACTCAGGGTGCTGGGTGCTCAGTACTCGGGGTGCTGGGTGCTCAGTACTCAGGGTGCTGGGTGCTCAGTACTCCGGGTGCTGAGTGCTCAGTGCTCAAGGTGCTGGGTGCTCAGTACTCAGGGTGCTCATTGCTCATTGTTCAGGGTGCTCAGTACTCAGGGTGCTGGGTGCTCAGTGCTCAGGGTGCTCGGTGCTCGGGGCGCTGGGTGCTCAGTGCTCGGGGTGCTCAGAGCTCAGTACTCAGGGTGCTGGGTGCTCAGTGCTCAGGGTGCTCGGTGCTCAGTACTCAGGGTGCTGGGTGCTCATTGCTCGGGGTGCTCGGTGCTCAGTACGTTGGGTGCTCACTACTCAGGGTGCTGGGTGCTCAGTGCTCAGGGTGCTGGGTGCTCAGTGCTCAGGGTGATGGGTGCTCAGTGCTCAGGGTGCTGGGTGCTCAGTGCTCAGGGTGCTGGGTGCTCAGTGCTCGGGGTGCTGGGTGCTCTGTGCTCAGGGTGCTGGGTGCTCAGTACTCAGGGTGCTGGGTGCTCAGTACTCGGGGTGCTGGGTGCTCAGTACTCAGGGTGCTGGGTGCTCAGTACTCAGGGTGCTGGGTGCTCAGTACTCGGGTGCTTGGTGCTCAGTGCTCAGGGTGCTGGGTGCTCAGTGCTCGGGGTGCTGGGTGCTCAGTGCTCAGTACTCAGGGTGCTGGGTGCTCAGTGCTCGGGGTGCTGGGTGCTCAGTGATCAGTACTCAGGGTGCTGGGTGCTCAGTACTCAGGGTGCTGGGTGCTCAGTGCTCAGGGTGCTTGGTACTCAGTGCTCAATGTGCTGGGTGCTCAGTACTCAGGGTGCTCAGTGCTCAGTACTCGGGGTGCTGGGTGCTCAGTGCTCAGGGTGCTCAGTGCTCAGTACTCGGGGTGCTGGGTGCTCAGTGCTCAGCGCTCGGGGTGCTGGGTGCTCAGTGCTCGGGGCGCTGGGTGCTCTGTGCTCGGGGTGCTGTGTGCTCAATACTCGGGGTGCTGGGTGCTCAGTGCTCAAGGTGCTCAGTGCTCAGTACTCAGTGCTCAGGGTGCTCAGTGCTCAGTGCTCAGGGTGCTGGGTGTTCAGTACTCAGGGTGCTGGGTGCTCAGTACTCAGGGTGCTGGGTGCTCAGTGCTCAGGGTGCTGGGTGCTCAGTGCTCGGGGCGCTGGGTGCTCAGTACTCAGGGTGCTGGGTGCTCAGTACTTGGGGTGCTGGGTGCTTAGTGCTCAGGGTGCTGGGTGCTCAGTGCTCAGGGTGTTGGGTGCTCAGTACTCAGGGTGCTGGGTGCTCAGTCCTCAGGGTGCTGGGTGCTCAGTACTCAGGGTGCTGGGAGCTCAGTGCTCAGGGTGATCGGTGCTCAGTACTCAGGGTGCTCAGTACTCAGGGTGCTGGGTGCTCAGTGCTCGGGGTGCTGGGTGCTCAGTACTGAGGGTGCTGGGTGCTCAGTGCTTTGGGTTCTGGGTGCTCAGTGCTCAGGGACCTGGGTGCTCAGTGCTCAGGGTGCTGGGTGCTCAGTCCCCAGGGTGCTCAGTGCTCAGGGTGCTGGGTGCTCAGTGCTCGGGGTGCTCGGTGCTCAGTACTCAGGGTGCTGAGTGCTCAGTACTCAGGGTGCTGGGTGCTCAGTAGTCAGGGTGCTGGGTGCTCAGTGCTCAGGGTGCTGGGTGATCAGTGCTCAGGGTGCTGGGTGCTCAGTGCTCAGGGTGCTGGTTGCTCAGTGCTCGGGGTGCTGGGTGCTCAGTACTCAGGGTGCTCAGTGCTCCGTACTCAGGGTGCTCAGTGCTCAGGGTGCTGGGTGCTCAGTCCTCAGGGTGCTGGGTGCTCAGTGCTCAGGGTGCTCGGTGCTCAGTGCTCAGGGTGCTGGGTGCTCAATACTCAGGGTGCTGGGTGCTCAGTGCTCGGGGTGCTGGGTGCTCAGTACTCAGGGTGCTGGGTGCTCAGTACTCAGGGTGCTGGCTGCTCAGTACTCAGGGTGCTGGGTGCTCAATACTCAGGGTGCTCAGTGCTTGGGGTGCTGGGTGCTCAGTACTCAGGGTGCTCAGTGCTTGGGGTTTTTTGTTTGCTCAGTACTCAGTGTGTTGGTTGCTCAGTGATCAGGATGCTGGGTGCTCAGTACTCGTGGTGCTCAGTGCTCAGTACTCAGGGTGCTGGGTGCTCAGTGCTCGGGGTGCTGGGTGCTCAGTGCTCGCGGTGCTGGGTGCTCAGTGCTCGGGCTGCTCGGTTCTCAGTACTCAGGGTGCTGGGTGCTCAGTGCTCGAGGTGCTCAGTACTCAGGGTGCTGTGTGTTCAGTGCTCAGGGTGCTGGGTGCTCAGTACTCAGGGTGCTCGGTGCTTAGTACTCAGGGTGCTGTGTGCTCAGTACTCCGGGTGCTGGGTGCTCAGTGCTCGGGGTGCTCGGTGCTCAGTGCTCAAGGTGCTCGGTGCTCAGTGCTCAGGGTGCTCAGTGCTCGGGGTGCTCGGAGCTCAGTACTCAGGGTGCTGGGTGCTCAGTGCTCTGGGTGCTCGGTGCTCAGTACTCAGGGTGCTGGGTGCTCAGTGCTCGGGATGCTGGGTGCTCAGTGCTCAGTACTCAGGGTGCTGGGTGCTCAGTGCTCAGGGTGCTGTGTGCTCAGTGCTCAGGGTGCTGGGTGCTCTGTGCTCAGGGTGCTGGGTACTCAGTGCTCAGGGTGCTGGGTGCTCAGTACTCAGGGTGCTGGGTGCTCAGTACTCAGGGTGCTGGGTGCTCAGTGCTCGGGTTGCTATGTGCTCAGTGCTCGCGGCGCTGGGTGCTCAGTGCTCGGGGTGCTCGGTGCTCTGTACTCAGGGTACTGGGTGCTCAGTGCTCGAGGTGCTCAGTACTCAGGGTGCTGTGTGTTCAGTGCTCAGGGTGCTGGGTGCTCAGTACTCAGGGTGCTCATTGCTCTGGGTGCTGGGTGCTCAGTACTCAGGGTTCTGGGTGCTCAGTGCTCAGGGTGCTCGGTGCTCAGTGCTCAGGGTGCTCAGTGCTCTGGGTGCTCGGAGCTCAGTACTCAGGGTGCTGGGTGCTCAGTGCTCGGGGTGCTGGGTGCTCAGTGCTCAGTACTCAGGGTGCTCAGTGCTCAGTGCTCAGGGTGCTCAGTGTTCGGGGTGCTCGATGCTCAGTACTCAGGGTGCTGGGTGCTCAGTGCTCGGGGTTCTGTGTGCTCAGTGCTCAGTACTCAGGGTGCTGGGTGCTCAGTGCTCAGGGTGCTGTGTGCTCAGTGCTCAGGGTGCTGGGTGCTCAGTGCTCAGGGTGCTCGGTGCTCAGTGCTCGAGGTGCTCAGTGCTCAGGGTGCTGGGTGCTCAGTCCTCATGGTGCTGGGTGCTCAGTGCTCAGGGTGCTCGGTGCTCAGTGCTCAGGGTGCTGGGTGCTCAATACTCAGGGTGCTGGGTGCTCAGTGCTCGGGGTGCTGGGTGCTCAGTACTGAGGCTGCTGGGTGCTCAGTGCTCAGGGTGCTGGGTGATCAGTCCTCAGGGTGCTCGGTGCTCAGTACTCAGGGTGCTGGGTGCTCAGTGCTCGAGGTGCTCAGTACTCAGGGTGCTGTGTGTTCAGTGCTCAGGGTGCTGGGTGCTCAGTACTCAGGGTGCTCGGTGCTTAGTACTCAGGGTGCTGGGTGCTCAGTACTCCGGGTGCTGAGTGCTCAGTGCTCAAGGTGCTGGGTGCTCAGTACTCAGGGTGCTCATTGCTCATTGTTCAGGGTGCTCAGTACTCAGGGTGCTGGGTGCTCAGTGCTCAGGGTGCTCGGTGCTCGGGGCGCTGGGTGCTCAGTGCTCGGGGTGCTCGGAGCTCAGTACTCAGGGTGCTGGGTGCTCAGTGCTCAGGGTGCTCGGTGCTCAGTACTCAGGGTGCTGGGTGCTCAGTGCTCGGGGTGCTCGGTGCTCAGTACGTTGGGTGCTCACTACTCAGGGTGCTGGGTGCTCAGTGCTCAGGGTGCTGGGTGCTCAGTGCTCAGCGTGCTGGGTGCTCAGTGCTCAGGGTGCTGGGTGCTCAGTACTGAGGGTGCTGGGTGCTCAGTGCTCGGGGTGCTGGGTGCTCAGTGCTCAGGGTGCTGGGTGCTCAGTACTCAGGGTGCTGGGTGCTCAGTACTCGGGGTGCTGGGTGCTCAGTACTCGGGGTGCTGCGTGCTCAGTACTCAGGGTGCTGGGTGCTCAGTACTCGGGTGCTGGGTGCTCAGTGCTCAGGGTGCTGGGTGCTCAGTGCTCGGGGTGCTGGGTGCTCAGTGCTCAGTACTCAGGGTGCTGGGTGCTCAGTGCTCGGGGTGCTGGGTGCTCAGTGATCAGTACTCAGGGTGCTGGATGCTCAGTGCTCAGGGTGCTGGGTGCTCAGTGCTCAGGGTGCTCACTTCTCAGTACTCGGGGTGCTGGGTGATCAGTGCTCAGCGCTCGGGGTGCTGGGTGCTCAGTGCTCGGGGCGCTGGGTGCTCAGTGCTCGGGGTGCTGGGTGCTCAGTACTCGGGGTGCTGGGTGCTCAGTGCTCAGGGTGCTCAGTGCTCAGTACTCAGTGCTCAGGGTGCTCAGTGCTCAGTGCTCAGGGTGCTGGGTGTTCAGTACTCAGGGTGCTGGGTGCTCAGTACTCAGGGTGCTGGGTGCTCAGTGCTCAGGGTGCTGGGTGCTCAGTGCTCGGGGCGCTGGGTGCTCAGTACTCAGGGTGCTGGGTGCTCAGTGCTTGGGGTGCTGGGTGCTCAGTGCTCAGGGTGCTGGGTGCTCAGTAGTCAGGGTGCTGGGTGCTCAGTGCTCAGGGTGCTCGGTGCTCGGAGCGCTGGGTGCTCAGTGCTCGGGGTGCTGGGTGCTCAGTGCTCGGGGTTCTCGGTGCTCAGTACGTTGGGTGCTCACTACTCAGGGTGCTGTGTGCTCAGTGCTCGGGGTGCTCGGTGCTCAGTACTCAGGGTGCTGGGTGCTCAGTGCTCGGGGTGCTCGGTGCTCAGTACGTTGGGTGCTCACTACTCAGGGTGCTGTGTGCTCAGTGTTCAGGGTGCTGGGTGCTCAGTGCTCAGGGTGCTGGGTGCTCAGTGCTCAGGGTGCTGGGTGCTCAGTACTCAGGGTGCTGGGTGCTCAGTGCTCAGGGTGTTGGGTGCTCAGTGCTCAGGGTGCTGGGTGCTCAGTGTTCAGGGTGCTGGGTGCTCAGTACTTGGGGTGCCTGGTGCTCAGTGCTCGGGGTGCTGGGTGCTCAGTACTCAGGGTGCTCAGTGCTCAGTACTCAGGGTGCTCAGTGCTCAGTACTCAGGGTGCTCAGTGCTCAGGGTGCTGGGTGCTCAGTCCTCAGGGTGCTGGGTGCTCAGTGCTCAGGGTGCTCGGTGCTCAGTCCTCAGGGTGCTGGGTGCTCAATACTCAGGGTGCTGGGTGCTCAGTGCTCGGGGTGCTGGGTGCTCAGTACTCAGGGTGCTGGGTGCTCAGTACTCAGGGTGCTGGCTGCTCAGTACTCAGGGTGCTGGGTGCTCAATACTCAGGGTGCTCAGTGCTTGGGGTGCTGGGTGCTCAGTACTCAGGGTGCTCAGTGCTTGGGGTGTTGGGTGCTCAGTACTCAGTGTGTTGGGTGCTCAGTGATCAGGGTGCTGGGTGCTCAGTACTCGTGGTGCTCAGTGCTCAGTACTCAGGGTGGTGGGTGCTCAGTGCTCGGGGTGCTGGGTGCTCAGTGCTCGGGGTGCTGGGTGCTCAGTGCTCGGGGTGCTCGGTTCTCAGTACTAACGGTGCTGGGTGCTCAGTGCTCGAGGTGCTCAGTACTCAGGGTGCTGTGTGTTCAGTGCTCAGGGTGCTGGGTGCTCAGTACTCAGGGTGCTCGGTGCTTAGTACTCAGGGTGCTGGGTGCTCAGTACTCCGGGTGCTGGGTGCTCAGTGCTCGGGGTGCTCGGTGCTCAGTGCTCAAGGTGCTGGGTGCTCAGTACTCAGGGTGCTCGGTGCTCAGTGCTCAGGGTGCTCAGTGCTCCGGGTGCTCGGAGCTCAGTACTCAGGGTGCTGGGTGCTCAGTGCTCGGGGTGCTCGGTGCTCAGTACTCAGGGTGCTGGGTGCTCAGTGCTCGGGGTGCTGGGTGCTCAGTGCTCAGTACTCAGGGTGCTGGGTGCTCAGTGCTCAGGGTGCTGTGTGCTCAGTGCTCAGGGTGCTGGGTGCTCTGTGCTCAGGGTGCTGGGTACTCAGTGCTCAGGGTGCTGGGTGCTCAGTACTCAGGGTGCTGGGTGCTCAGTACTCAGGGTGCTGGGTGCTCAGTGCTCGGGGTGCTATGTGCTCAGTGCTCGCGGCGCTGGGTGCTCAGTGCTCGGGGTGCTCGGTGCTCAGTACTCAGGGTACTGGGTGCTCAGTGCTCGAGGTGCTCAGTACTCAGGGTGCTGTGTGTTTAGTGCTGAGGGTGCTGGGTGCTCAGTACTCAGGGTGCTCATTGCTCAGGGTGCTGGGTGCTCAGTACTCAGGGTTCTGGGTGCTCAGTGCTCAGGGTGCTCGGTGCTCAGTGCTCAGGGTGCTCAGTGCTCGTTGTGCTCGGAGCTCAGTACTCAGGGTGCTGGGTGCTCAGTGCTCGGGGTGCTGGGTTCTCAGTGCTCAGTACTCAGGGTGCTTGGTGCTCAGTGCTCAGGGTGCTCAGTGCTCGGGGTGCTCGGTGCTCAGTACTCAGGGTGCTGGGTGCTCAGTGCTCGGGTTGCTGGGTGCTCAGTGCTCAGTACTCAGGGTGCTGGGTGCTCAGTGCTCAGGGTGCTGTGTGCTCAGTGCTCAGGGTGCTGGGTGCTCAGTGCTCAGGGTGCTGGGTACTCAGTGCTCAGGGTGCTGGGGGCTCAGTACTCAGGGTGCTGGGTGCTCAGTACTCAGGGTGCTGGGTGCTCAGTGCTCGGGGTGCTATGTGCTCAGTGCTCGCGGTGCTGGGTGATCAGTGCTCGGGGTGCTCGGTGCTCAGTACTCAGGGTGCTGGGTGCTCAGTGCTCGAGGTGCTCAGTACTCAGGGTGCTGTGTGTTCAGTGCTCAGGGTGCTGGGTGCTCAGTACTCAGGGTGCTCGGTGCTTAGTACTCAGGGTGCTGGGTGCTCAGTACTCCGGGTGCTGAGTGCTCAGTGCTCAAGGTGCTGGGTGCTCAGTACTCAGGGTGCTCATTGCTCATTGTTCAGGGTGCTCAGTACTCAGGGTGCTGGGTGCTCAGTGCTCAGGGTGCTCGGTGCTCGGGGCGCTGGGTGCTCAGTGCTCGGGGTGCTCGGAGCTCAGTACTCAGGGTGCTGGGTGCTCAGTGCTCAGGGTGCTCGGTGCTCAGTACTCAGGGTGCTGGGTGCTCAGTGCTCGGGGTGCTCGGTGCTCAGTACGTTGGGTGCTCACTACTCAGGGTGCTGGGTGCTCAGTGCTCAGGGTGCTGGGTGCTCAGTGCTCAGGGTGCTGGGTGCTCAGTGCTCAGGGTGCTGAGTGCTCAGTGCTCAAGGTGCTGGGTGCTCAGTACTCAGGGTGCTCATTGCTCATTGTTCAGGGTGCTCAGTACTCAGGGTGCTGGGTGCTCAGTGCTCAGGGTGCTCGGTGCTCGGGGCGCTGGGTGCTCAGTGCTCGGGGTGCTCGGAGCTCAGTACTCAGGGTGCTGGGTGCTCAGTGCTCAGGGTGCTCGGTGCTCAGTACTCAGGGTGCTGGGTGCTCAGTGCTCGGGCTGCTCGGTGCTCAGTACGTTGGGTGCTCACTACTCAGGGTGCTGGGTGCTCAGTGCTTAGGGTGCTGGGTGCTCAGTGCTCAGGGTGCTGGGTGCTCAGTGCTCAGGGTGCTGGGTGCTCAGTACTCAGGGTGCTGGGTGCTCAGTGCTCGGGGTGCTGGGTGCTCAGTGCTCAGGGTCCTGGGTGCTCAGTACTCAGGGTGCTGGGTGCTCAGTACTCGGGGTGCTGGGTGCTCAGTACTCAGGGTGCTGCGTGCTCAGTACTCAGGGTGCTGGGTGCTCAGTGCTCGGGGTGCTGGGTGCTCAGTGCTCACGGTGCTGGGTGCTCAGTACTCAGGGTGCTGGGTGCTCAGTACTCGGGGTGCTGGGTGCTCAGTACTCAGGGTGCTGGGTGCTCAGTACTCCGGGTGCTGAGTGCTCAGTGCTCAAGGTGCTGGGTGCTCAGTACTCAGGGTGCTCATTGCTCATTGTTCAGGGTGCTCAGTACTCAGGGTGCTGGGTGCTCAGTGCTCAGGGTGCTCGGTGCTCGGGGCGCTGGGTGCTCAGTGCTCGGGGTGCTCAGAGCTCAGTACTCAGGGTGCTGGGTGCTCAGTGCTCAGGGTGCTCGGTGCTCAGTACTCAGGGTGCTGGGTGCTCATTGCTCGGGGTGCTCGGTGCTCAGTACGTTGGGTGCTCACTACTCAGGGTGCTGGGTGCTCAGTGCTCAGGGTGCTGGGTGCTCAGTGCTCAGGGTGATGGGTGCTCAGTGCTCTGGGTGCTGGGTGCTCAGTGCTCAGGGTGCTGGGTGCTCAGTGCTCGGGGTGCTGGGTGCTCTGTGCTCAGGGTGCTGGGTGCTCAGTACTCAGGGTGCTGGGTGCTCAGTACTCGGGGTGCTGGGTGCTCAGTACTCAGGGTGCTGGGTGCTCAGTACTCAGGGTGCTGGGTGCTCAGTACTCGGGTGCTTGGTGCTCAGTGCTCAGGGTGCTGGGTGCTCAGTGCTCGGGGTGCTGGGTGCTCAGTGCTCAGTACTCAGGGTGCTGGGTGCTCAGTGCTCGGGGTGCTGGGTGCTCAGTGATCAGTACTCAGGGTGCTGGGTGCTCAGTACTCAGGGTGCTGGGTGCTCAGTGCTCAGGGTGCTT
Source organism: Microtus oregoni (assembly GCF_018167655.1). NCBI lineage: Eukaryota > Metazoa > Chordata > Mammalia > Rodentia > Cricetidae > Microtus > Microtus oregoni. Next base: position 180,192 of record NW_024544044.1, on the reverse strand, counting down.
GGTACTCAGTGCTCAATGTGCTGGGTGCTCAGTACTCAGGGTGCTCAGTGCTCAGTACTCGGGGTGCTGGGTGCTCAGTGCTCAGGGTGCTCAGTGCTCAGTACTCGGGGTGCTGGGTGCTCAGTGCTCAGCGCTCGGGGTGCTGGGTGCTCAGTGCTCGGGGCGCTGGGTGCTCTGTGCTCGGGGTGCTGTGTGCTCAATACTCGGGGTGCTGGGTGCTCAGTGCTCAAGGTGCTCAGTGCTCAGTACTCAGTGCTCAGGGTGCTCAGTGCTCAGTGCTCAGGGTGCTGGGTGTTCAGTACTCAGGGTGCTGGGTGCTCAGTACTCAGGGTGCTGGGTGCTCAGTGCTCAGGGTGCTGGGTGCTCAGTGCTCGGGGCGCTGGGTGCTCAGTACTCAGGGTGCTGGGTGCTCAGTACTTGGGGTGCTGGGTGCTTAGTGCTCAGGGTGCTGGGTGCTCAGTAGTCAGGGTGCTGGGTGCTCAGTGCTCAGGGTGCTCGGTGCTCGGGGCGCTGGGTGCTCAGTGCTAGGGGTGCTGGGTGCTCAGTGCTCGGGGTTCTCGGTGCTCAGTACGTTGGGTGCTCACTACTCAGGGTGCTGTGTGCTCAGAGCTCGGGGTGCTCGGTGCTCAGTACTCAGGGTGCTGGGTGCTCAGTGCTCGGGGTGCTCGGTGCTCAGTACGTTGGGTGCTCACTACTCAGGGTGCTGTGTGCTCAGTGCTCAGGGTGCTGGGTGCTCAGTGCTCAGGGTGCTGGGTGCTCAGTGCTCAGGGTGCTGGGTGCTCAGTACTCAGGGTGCTGGGTGCTCAGTGCTCAGGGTGCTGGGTGCTCAGTGCTCAGGGTGCTGGGTGCTCAGTGCTCAGGGTGCTGGGTGCTCAGTACTTGGGGTGCTGGGTGCTCAGTGCTCGGGGTGCTGGGTACTCAGTGCTCGGGGTGCTCGGTGCTCAGTACGTTGGGTGCTCACTACTCAGGGTGCTGGGTGCTCAGTGCTCAGTGTGCTGGGTGCTCAGTGCTCAGGGTGCTGGGTGCTCAGTGCTCAGGGTGCTGAGTGCTCAGTGCTCAAGGTGCTGGGTGCTCAGTACTCAGGGTGCTCATTGCTCATTGTTCAGGGTGCTCAGTACTCAGGGTGCTGGGTGCTCAGTGCTCAGGGTGCTCGGTGCTCGGGGCGCTGGGTGCTCAGTGCTTGGGGTGCTCGGAGCTCAGTACTCAGGGTGCTGGGTGCTCAGTGCTCAGGGTGCTCGGTGCTCAGTACTCAGGGTGCTGGGTGCTCAGTGCTCGGGCTGCTCGGTGCTCAGTACGTTGGGTGCTCACTACTCAGGGTGCTGGGTGCTCAGTGCTTAGGGTGCTGGGTGCTCAGTGCTCAGGGTGCTGGGTGCTCAGTGCTCAGGGTGCTGGGTGCTCAGTACTCAGGGTGCTGGTTGCTCAGTGCTCGGGGTGCTTGGTGCTCAGTGCTCAGGGTGCTGGGTGCTCAGTACTCAGGGTGCTGGGTGCTCAGTACTCGGGGTGCTGGGTGCTCAGTACTCAGGGTGCTGGGTGCTCAGTACTCAGGGTGCTGGGTGCTCAGTACTCAGGGTGCTGGGTGCTCAGTGCTCGGGGTGCTGGGTGCTCAGTGCTCAGGGTGCTGGGTGCTCAGTACTCAGGGTGCTGGGTGCTCAGTTCTCGGGGTGCTGGGTGCTCAGTACTCAGGGTGCTGGGTGCTCAGTACTCCGGGTGCTGAGTGCTCAGTGCTCAAGGTGCTGGGTGCTCAGTACTCAGGGTGCTCATTGCTCATTGTTCAGGGTGCTCAGTACTCAGGGTGCTGGGTGCTCAGTGCTCAGGGTGCTCGGTGCTCGGGGCGCTGGGTGCTCAGTGCTCGGGGTGCTCGGAGCTCAGTACTCAGGGTGCTGGGTGCTCAGTGCTCAGGGTGCTCGGTGCTCAGTACTCAGGGTGCTGGGTGCTCAGTGCTCGGGGTGCTCGGTGCTCAGTACGTTGGGTGCTCACTACTCAGGGTGCTGGGTGCTCAGTGCTCAGGGTGCTGGGTGCTCAGTGCTCAGGGTGCTGGGTGCTCAGTGCTCAGGGTGCTGGGTGCTCAGTACTCAGGGTGCTGGGTGCTCAGTGCTCGGGGTGCTGGGTGCTCAGTGCTCAGGGTGCTGGGTGCTCAGTACTCAGGGTGCTGGGTGCTCAGTACTCGGGGTGCTGGGTGCTCAGTACTCAGGGTGCTGGGTGCTCAGTACTCAGGGTGCTGGGTGCTCAGTACTCGGGTGCTGGGTGCTCAGTGCTCAGGGTGCTGGGTGCTCAGTGCTCGGGGTTCTGGGTGCTCAGTGATCAGTACTCAGGGTGCTGGATGCTCAGTGCTCAGGGTGCTGGGTGCTCAGTGATCAGGGTGCTGGGTACTCAGTGCTAAATGTGCTGGGTGCTCAGTACTCAGGGTGCTCAGTGCTCAGTACTCGGGGTGCTGGGTGCTCAGTGCTCAGCGCTCGGGGTGCTGGGTGCTCAGTGCTCGGGGCGCTGGGTGCTCAGTACTCAGGGTGCTGGGTGCTCAGTGCTCAGGGTGCTGGGTGCTCAGTGCTCGGGGCGCTGGGTGCTCAGTACTCAGGGTGCTGGGTGCTCAGTGCTTGGGGTGCTGGGTGCTCAGTGCTCAGGGTGCTGGGTGCTCAGTAGTCAGGGTGCTGGGTGCTCAGTGCTCAGGGTGCTCGGTGCTCGGGGCGCTGGGTGCTCAGTGCTCGGGGTGCTGGGTGCTCAGTGCTCGGGGTTCTCGGTGCTCAGTACGTTGGGTGCTCACTACTCAGGGTGCTGTGTGCTCAGTGCTCGGGGTGCTCGGTGCTCAGTACTCAGGGTGATGGGTGCTCAGTGCTCGGGGTGCTCGGTGCTCAGTACGTTGGGTGCTCACTACTCAGGGTGCTGTGTGCTCAGTGCTCAGGTTGCTGGGTGCTCAGTGCTCAGGGTGCTGGGTGCTCAGTGCTCAGGGTGCTGGGTGCTCAGTACTCAGGGTGCTGGGTGCTCAGTGCTCAGGGTGCTGGGTGCTCAGTGCTCAGGGTGCTGGGTGCTCAGTGCTCAGGGTGCTGGGTGCTCAGTACTTGGGGTGCTGGGTGCTCAGTGCTCGGGGTGCTGGGTGCTCAGTACTCAGGGTGCTGGGTGCTCAGTACTCAGGGTGCTGGGTGCTCAGTACTCAGGGTGCTGGGTGCTCAGTACTCGGGTGCTGGGTGCTCAGTGCTCAGGGTGCTGGGTGCTCAGTGCTCAGGGTGCTGGGTGCTCAGTGCTCGGGGTGCTGGGTGCTCAGTGCTCAGGGTGCTGGGTGCTCAGTATTCAGGGTGCTGGGTGCTAAGTGCTCGGGGTGCTGGGTGTTCAGTGCTCGGTGTGCTGGGTGCTCAGTACTCGGGGTGCTGGGTGCTCAGTACTCAGGGTGTTGGGTGCTCAGTACTCCGGGTGCTGGGTGCTCAGTTCTCGGGGTGCTCGGTGCTCAGTACTCAGTGATCAGGCTGCTGGGTGCTCATTCTCGGGGTGCTGGGTGCTCAGTGCTCGGGGTGCTGGGTGCTCAGTACTCAGGGTGCTGGGTGCTCAGTGCTCAGGGTGCTGGGTGCTCAGTACTCAGGGTGCTGGGTGCTCAGTGCTCAGGGTGCTGGGTGCTCAGTATTCAGGGTGCTGGGTGCTCAGTGCTCAGGGTGCTGGGTGCTCAGTACTCAGGGTGCTGGGAGCTCAGTGCTCAGGGTGATCGGTGCTCAGTACTCAGGGTGCTCAGTACTCATGGTGCTGGGTGCTCAGTGCTCGGGGTGCTGGGTGCTCAGTATTCAGGGTGCTGGGTGCTCAATGCTTTGGGTTCTGGGTGCTCAGTGCTCAGGGTGATCGGTGCTCAGTACTCAGGGTGCTGGGTGCTCAGTGCTCAGGGTGCTGGGTGCTCAGTCCTCAGGGTGCTTAATGCTCAGGGTGCTGGGTGCTCAGTGCTCGGGGTGCTCGGTGCTCAGTACTCAGGGTGCTGAGTGCTCAGTACTCAGGGTGCTGGGTGCTCAGTACTCAGGGTGCTGGGTGCTCAGTGCTCAGGTTGCTGGGTGATCAGTGCTCACGGTGCTGGGTGCTCAGTGCTCAGCGTGCTGGGTGCTCAGTGCTCGGGGTGATCCGTGCTCAGTACTCAGGTTGCTGGGTGCTCAGTTCTCGGGGTGCTCAGTGCTCAGTACGTTGGGTGCTCACTACTCAGGGTGCTGGGTGCTCAGTGCTCAGGGTGCTGGGTGCTCAGTGCTCAGGGTGCTTGGTGCTCAGTGCTCAGGGTGCTGGGTGCTCAGTACTCAGCGTGCTGGTTGCTCAGTACTCAGGGTGCTCAGTGCTCAGTACTCAGGGTGCTCAGTGCTCAGTACTCAGGGTGCTCAGTTCTCAGGGTGCTGGGTGCTCAGTCCTCAGGGTGCTGGGTGCTCAGTGCTCAGGGTGCTCAGTGCTCAGTGCTCAGGGTGCTGGGTGCTCAGTACTCAGGGTGCTGTGTGCTCAGTGCTCGGGGTGCTGGGTGCTCAGTACTCAGTGTGCTGGGTGCTCAGTGCTCAGGGTGCTGGGTGCTCATTGCTCAGGGTGCTCGGTGCTTAGTACTCAGGGTGCTCGGTGCTCGGGGTGCTGGGTGCTCAGTGCACGGGGTGCTGGGTGCTCAGTGCTCGGGGTGCTGGGTGCTCAGTGCTCAGGGTGCTGGGTGCTCAGTACTCAAGGTGCTGGCTGCTCAGTACTCAGGGTGCTGGGTGCTCAGTACTCAGGGAGCTCAGTGCTTGGAGTGCAGGGTGCTCAGTACTCAGGGTGCTCAGTGCTTGGGGTGTTGGGTGCTCAGTACTCAGGTTGCTGGGTGCTCAGTGATCAGGGTGTTGGGTGCTCAGTACTCAGGGTGCTGGGTGCTCAGTACTCAGGGTGCTGGGTGCTCAGTGCTCGGGGTGCTGGGTGCTCAGTTCTCGGGGTGCTGGGTGCTCAGTGCTCGGTGTGCTGGGTGCTCAGTGCTCGGGGTGCTGGTTGCTCAGTGCTCGGGGTGCTGGGTGCTCAGTGCTCGGGGTGCTGGGTGCTCAGTGCTCGGGGTGCTGGGTTCTCAGTGCTCGGGGTGCTCGGTGCTCAGTGCTCGGGGTGCTGGGTGCTCAGTACTCGTGGTGCTCAGTGCTCAGTACTCAGGGTGCTGGGTGCTCAGTGCTCAGGGCGCTTTGTGCTCAGTGCTCGGGGTGCTGGCTGCTCGGTGCTCAGGTTGCTGGGTGGTCAGTACTCGGGGTGCTGGGTGCTCAGTACTCAGGGTGCGGGGTGCTCATTGCTTGGGGTGCTGGTTGCTCAGTGCTCGGGGTGCTGGGTGCTCAGTGCTCAGGGTGCTTGGTGCTCAGTGCTCAGGGTGCTGGGTGCTCAGTGCTCAGGGTGCTGGGTGCTCAGTGCTCAGGGTGCTGGGTGCTCAGTGCTCGGGGTGCTGGGTGCTCAGTGCTCAGTACTCAGGGTGCTGGGTGCTCAGTGCTCAGTACTCAGGGTGCTGGGTGCTCAGTGCTCAGGGTGCTGGGTGCTCAGTGCTCAGGGTGCTGGGTGCTCAGTGCTCGGGGTGCTGGGTGCTCAGTGCTCGGGGTGCTGGGTGCTCAGTACTCAGGGTGCTGGGTGCTCAGTGCTCAGGGTGCTGGGTGCTCAGTGCTCGGTGCGCTGGGTGCTCAGTACTCAGGGTGCTGGGTGCTCAGTGCTTGGGGTGCTGGGTGCTCAGTGCTCAGGGTGCTGGGTGCTCAGTAGTCAGGGTGCTGGGTGCTCAGTGCTCAGGGTGCTCGGGGCGCTGGGTGCTCAGTGCTCGGGGTGCTGGGTGCTCAGTGCTCGGGGTTCTCGGTGCTCAGTACGTTGGGTGCTCACTACTCAGGGTGCTGTGTGCTCAGTGCTCGGGGTGCTCGGTGCTCAGTACTCAGGGTGCTGGGTGCTCAGTGCTCGGGGTGCTCAGTGCTCAGTACGTTGGGTGCTCACTACTCAGGGTGCTGTGTGCTCAGTGCTCAGGGTGCTGGGTGCTCAGTGCTCAGGGTGCTGGGTGCTCAGTGCTCAGGGTGCTGGGTGCTCAGTACTCAGGGTGCTGGGTGCTCAGTGCTCAGGGTGCTGGGTGCTCAGTGCTCAGGGTGCTGGGTGCTCAGTGCTCAGGGTGCTGGGTGCTCAGTACTTGGGGTGCTGGGTGCTCAGTGCTCGGGGTGCTGGGTGCTCAGTACTCAGGGTGCTGGGTGCTCAGTACTCAGGGTGCTGGGTGCTCAGTACTCAGGGTGCTGGGTGCTCAGTACACGGGTGCTGGGTGCTCAGTGCTCAGGGTGCTGGGTGCTCAGTGCTCAGGGTGCTGGGTGCTCAGTGCTCGGGGTGCTGGGTGCTCAGTGCTCAGTACTCAGGGTGCTGGGTGCTCAGTGCTCAGTACTCAGGGTGCTGGGTGCTCAGTGCTCAGGGTGCTGGGTGCTCAGTGCTCAGGGTGCTGGGTGCTCAGTGCTCGGGGTGCTGGGTGCTCAGTGCTCAGTACTCAGGGTGCTGGGTGCTCAGTGCTCGGGGTGCTGGGTGCTCAGTTCTCAGTACTCAGGGTCCTGGGTGCTAAGTGCTCGGGGTGCTGGGTGCTCAGTGCTCGGTGTGCTGGGTGCTCAGTACTCGGGGTGCTGGGTGCTCAGTACTCAGGGTGTTGGGTGCTCAGTACTCCGGGTGCTGGGTGCTCAGTTCTCGGGGTGCTCGGTGCTCAGTACTCAGTGATCAGGCTGCTGGGTGCTCATTCTCGGGGTGCTGGGTGCTCAGTGCTCGGGGTGCTGGGTGCTCAGTACTCAGGGTGCTGGGTGCTCAGTGCTCAGGGTGCTGGGTGCTCAGTACTCAGGGTGCTGGGTGCTCAGTGCTCAGGGTGCTGGGTGCTCAGTATTCAGGGTGCTGGGTGCTCAGTGCTCAGGGTGCTGGGTGCTCAGTACTCAGGGTGCTGGGAGCTCAGTGCTCAGGGTGATCGGTGCTCAGTACTCAGGGTGCTCAGTACTCAGGGTGCTGGGTGCTCAGTGCTCGGGGTGCTGGGTGCTCAGTATTCAGGGTGCTGGGTGCTCAATGCTTTGGGTTCTGGGTGCTCAGTGCTCAGGGTGATCGGTGCTCAGTACTCAGGGTGCTGGGTGCTCAGTGCTCAGGGTGCTGGGTGCTCAGTCCTCAGGGTGCTTAATGCTCAGGGTGCTGGGTGCTCAGTGCTCGGGGTGCTCGGTGCTCAGTACTCAGGGTGCTGAGTGCTCAGTACTCAGGGTGCTGGGTGCTCAGTACTCAGGGTGCTGGGTGCTCAGTGCTCAGGTTGCTGGGTGATCAGTGCTCACGGTGCTGGGTGCTCAGTGCTCAGCGTGCTGGGTGCTCAGTGCTCGGGGTGATCCGTGCTCAGTACTCAGGTTGCTGGGTGCTCAGTTCTCGGGGTGCTCAGTGCTCAGTACGTTGGGTGCTCACTACTCAGGGTGCTGGGTGCTCAGTGCTCAGGGTGCTGGGTGCTCAGTGCTCAGGGTGCTTGGTGCTCAGTGCTCAGGGTGCTGGGTGCTCAGTACTCAGGGTGCTGGTTGCTCAGTACTCAGGGTGCTCAGTGCTCAGTACTCAGGGTGCTCAGTGCTCAGTACTCAGGGTGCTCAGTTCTCAGGGTGCTGGGTGCTCAGTCCTCAGGGTGCTGGGTGCTCAGTGCTCAGGGTGCTCAGTGCTCAGTGCTCAGGGTGCTGGGTGCTCAGTACTCAGGGTGCTGTGTGCTCAGTGCTCGGGGTGCTGGGTGCTCAGTACTCAGTGTGCTGGGTGCTCAGTGCTCAGGGTGCTGGGTGCTCATTGCTCAGGGTGCTCGGTGCTTAGTACTCAGGGTGCTCGGTGCTCGGGGTGCTGGGTGCTCAGTGCACGGGGTGCTGGGTGCTCAGTGCTCGGGGTGCTGGGTGCTCAGTGCTCAGGGTGCTGGGTGCTCAGTACTCAAGGTGCTGGCTGCTCAGTACTCAGGGTGCTGGGTGCTCAGTACTCAGGGAGCTCAGTGCTTGGGGTGCAGGGTGCTCAGTACTCAGGGTGCTCAGTGCTTGGGGTGTTGGGTGCTCAGTACTCAGGTTGCTGGGTGCTCAGTGATCAGGGTGTTGGGTGCTCAGTACTCAGGGTGCTGGGTGCTCAGTACTCAGGGTGCTGGGTGCTCAGTGCTCGGGGTGCTGGGTGCTCAGTGCTCGGGGTGCTGGGTGCTCAGTGCTCGGGGTGCTGGGTGCTCAGTGCTCGGGGTGCTGGTTGCTCAGTGCTCGGGGTGCTGGGTGCTCAGTGCTCGGGGTGCTGGGTTCTCAGTGCTCGGGGTGCTCGGTGCTCAGTGCTCGGGGTGCTGGGTGCTCAGTACTCGTGGTGCTCAGTGCTCAGTACTCAGGGTGCTGGGTGCTCAGTGCTCAGGGCGCTTTGTGCTCAGTGCTCGGGGTGCTGGCTGCTCGGTGCTCAGGTTGCTGGGTGGTCAGTACTCGGGGTGCTGGGTGCTCAGTACTCAGGGTGCGGGGTGCTCATTGCTTGGGGTGCTGGTTGCTCAGTGCTCGGGGTGCTGGGTGCTCAGTGCTCAGGGTGCTTGGTGCTCAGTGCTCAGGGTGCTGGGTGCTCAGTACTCAGGGTGCTGGGTGCTCAGTACTCGGGTGCTGGGTGCTCAGTGCTCAGGGTGCTGGGTGCTCAGTGCTCAGGGTGCTGGGTGCTCAGTGCTCGGGGTGCTGGGTGCTCAGTGCTCAGTACTCAGGGTGCTGGGTGCTCAGTGCTCAGTACTCAGGGTGCTGGGTGCTCAGTGCTCAGGGTGCTGGGTGCTCAGTGCTCAGGGTGCTGGGTGCTCAGTGCTCGGGGTGCTGGGTGCTCAGTGCTCAGTACTCAGGGTGCTGGGTGCTCAGTGCTCGGGGTGCTGGGTGCTCAGTGCTCAGTACTCAGGGTGCTGGGTGCTCAGTGCTCGGGGTGCTGGGTGCTCAGTGCTCGGGGTGCTGGGTGATCAGTACTCGGGGTGCTGGGTGCTCAGTACTCAGGGTGTTGGGTGCTCAGTACTCCGGGTGCTGGGTGCTCAGTTCTCGGGGTGCTCGGTGCTCAGTACTCAGTGATCAGGGTGCTGAGTGCTCAGTGCTCAGGGTGCTGGGTGTTCAGTACTCAGGGAGCTGGGTGCTCAGTACTCAGGGTGCTGGGTGCTCAGTGCTCAGGCTGCTGGGTGCTCAGTACTCGGGGTGCTCGGTGCCCAGTGCTCTGGGTGCTGGTTGCTCAGTACTCAGGGTGCTGGGTACTCAGTGCTCAGGGTGCTCGGTGCTCAGTACTCGGGGTGCTGGGTGCTCATTCTCGGGGTGCTGGGTGCTCAGTGCTCGGGGTGCTGTGTGCTCAGTACTCAGGGTGCTGGGTGCTCAGTGCTCAGGGTGCTGGGTGCTCAGTACTCAGGGTGCTGGGTGCTCAGTGCTCAGGGTGCTGGGTGCTCAGTACTCAGGGTGCTGGGTGCTCAGTGCTCAGGGTGCTGGGTGCTCAGTGCTCAGGGTGCTGGGAGCTCAGTGCTCAGGGTGATCGGTGCTCAGTACTCAGGGTGCTCAGTACTCAGGGTGCTGGGTGCTCAGTGCTCGGGGTGCTGGGTGCTCAGTATTCAGGGTGCTGGGTGCTCAGTGCTTTGGGTTCTGGGTGCTCAGTGCTCAGGGTGATCGGTGCTCAGTGCTCAGGGTGCTGGGTGCTCAGTGCTCAGGGTGCTGGGTGCTCAGTCCTCAGGGTGCTTAGTGCTCAGGGTGCTGGGTGCTCAGTGCTTGGGTTGCTCGGTGCTCAGTACTCAGGGTGCTGAGTGCTCAGTACTCAGGGTGCTGGGTGCTCAGTACTCAGGGTGCTGGGTGCTCAGTGCTCAGGTTGCTGGGTGATCAGTGCTCAGGGTGCTGGGTGCTCAGTGCTCAGCGTGCTGGGTGCTCAGTGCTTGGTGTGCTCGGTGCTCAGTACGTTGGGTGCTCACTACTCAGGGTGCTGGGTGCTCAGTGCTCGGGGTGATCCGTGCTCAGTACTCAGGTTGCTGGGTGCTCAGTGCTCGGGGTGCTCAGTGCTCAGTACGTTGGGTGCTCACTACTCAGGGTGCTGGGTGCTCAGTGCTCAGGGTGCTGGGTGCTCAGTGCTCAGGGTGCTTGGTGCTCTGTGCTCAGGGTGCTGGGTGCTCAGTACTCAGGGTGCTGGTTGCTCAGTACTCAGGGTGCTCAGTGCTCAGTACTCAGGGTGCTCAGTGCTCAGTACTCAGGGTGCTCAGTTCTCAGGGTGCTGGGTGCTCAGTACTCAGGGTGCATTGTGCTCAGTGCTCGGGGTGCTGGGTGCTCAGTACTCAGAATGCTGGGTGCTCAGTGCTCAGGGTGCTGGGTGCTCAGTGCTCAGGGTGCTCGGTGCTTAGTACTCAGGGTGCTCGGTGCTCGGGGTGCTGGGTGCTCAGTGCACGGGGTGCTGGGTGCTCAGTGCTCGGGGTGCTGGGTGCTCAGTGCTCAGGGTGCTGGGTGCTCAGTACTCAAGGTGCTGGCTGCTCAGTACTCAGGGTGCTGGGTGCTCAGTACTCAGGGAGCTCAGTGCTTGGGGTGCTGGGTGCTCAGTACTCAGGGTGCTCAGTGCTTGGGGTGTTGGGTGCTCAGTACTCAGGTTGCTGGGTGCTCAGTGATCAGGGTGTTGGGTGCTCAGTACTCAGGGTGCTGGGTGCTCAGTACTCAGGGTGCTGGGTGCTCAGTGCTCGGGGTGCTGGGTGCTCAGTGCTCGGGGTGCTGGGTGCTCAGTGCTCGGGGTGCTGGGTGCTCAGTGCTCAGGGTGCTGGGTGCTCAGTGCTCGGGGTGCTGGGTGCTCAGTGCTCGGGGTGCTGGGTTCTCAGTGCTCGGGGTGCTCGGTGCTCAGTGCTCGGGGTGCTGGGTGCTCAGTACTCGTGGTGCTCAGTGCTCAGTACTCAGGGTGCTGGGTGCCCAGTGCTCAGGGCGCTGGGTGCTCAGTGCTCAGGGTGCTGGCTGCTCGGTGCTCAGGTTGCTGGGTGGTCAGTACTCGGGGTGCTGGGTGCTCAGTACTCAGGGTGCGGGGTGCTCATTGCTTGGGGTGCTGGTTGCTCAGTGCTCGGGGTGCTGGGTGCTCAGTGCTCGGGGCGCTGGGTGCTCAGTGCTCGGGGCGCTGGTTGCTCAGTGCTCGGGGCGCTGGGTGCTCAGTGCTCTGGGTGCTCGGTGCTCAGTACTCAGGGTGCTGGGTTCTCAGTGCTCGGGTTGCACGGTGCTCAGTACGTTGGGTGCTCACTACTCAGGGTGCTGAGTGCTCAGTGCTCAGGGTGCTCAGTGCTCAGTACTCAGGGTGCTCAGTGCTCAGTACTCAGGGTGCTCGGTGCTCAGGGTGCTGGGTGCTCAGTGCTCGGGGTGCTGGGTGCTCATTACTCGCGGTGCTGCGTGCTCAGTGCTCGGGGTGCTCGGTGCTCAGCACTCAGGGTGCTGGGTGCTCAGTACTCAGGTGCTGGGTGCTCAGTGCTCAGGGTGCTGGGTGCTCAGTGTTCGGGGTGCTGGGTGCTCAGTGCTCAGTACTCAGGGTGCTTGGTGTTCAGTGCTTGGGGTGCTGGGTGCTCAGTGCTCAGGGTGCTCAGTGCTCAGTACTCGGGGTGCTGGGTGCTCAGAGCTCAGGGTGCTCAATGCTCAGTACTCGGGGTGCTGGGTGCTCAGTGCTCGGGGCGCTGGGTGCTCAGTGCTCGGGGTGCTGGGTGCTCAGTACTCAGGGTGCTGGGTGCTCAGTGCTCAGGGTGCTCAGTGCTCAGTACTCAGTGCTCAGGGTGCTCAGTACTCGGGGTGCTGGGTGCTCAGTGCTCAGGGTGCTGGGTGCTCAGTGCTCAGGGTGCTCAGTGCTCAGTACTCAGTGCTCAGGGTGCTCAGTACTCGGGGTGCTGGGTGCTCAGTGCTCAGCGTGCTGGGTGCTCAGTGCTCAGGGTGCTGGGTGCTCAGTACTGAGGGTGCTGGGTGCTCAGTGCTCGGGGTGCTGGGTGCTCAGTGCTCAGGGTGCTGGGTGCTCAGTACTCAGGGTGCTGGGTGCTCAGTACTCGGGGTGCTGGGTGCTCAGTACTCGGGGTGCTGCGTGCTCAGTACTCAGGGTGCTGGGTGCTCAGTACTCGGGTGCTGGGTGCTCAGTGCTCAGGGTGCTGGGTGCTCAGTGCTCGGGGTGCTGGGTGCTCAGTGCTCAGTACTCAGGGTGCTGGGTGCTCAGTGCTCGGGGTGCTGGGTGCTCAGTGATCAGTACTCAGGGTGCTGGATGCTCAGTGCTCAGGGTGCTGGGTGCTCAGTGCTCAGGGTGCTCACTTCTCAGTACTCGGGGTGCTGGGTGATCAGTGCTCAGCGCTCGGGGTGCTGGGTGCTCAGTGCTCGGGGCGCTGGGTGCTCAGTGCTCGGGGTGCTGGGTGCTCAGTACTCGGGGTGCTGGGTGCTCAGTGCTCAGGGTGCTCAGTGCTCAGTACTCAGTGCTCAGGGTGCTCAGTGCTCAGTGCTCAGGGTGCTGGGTGTTCAGTACTCAGGGTGCTGGGTGCTCAGTACTCAGGGTGCTGGGTGCTCAGTGCTCAGGGTGCTGGGTGCTCAGTGCTCGGGGCGCTGGGTGCTCAGTACTCAGGGTGCTGGGTGCTCAGTGCTTGGGGTGCTGGGTGCTCAGTGCTCAGGGTGCTGGGTGCTCAGTAGTCAGGGTGCTGGGTGCTCAGTGCTCAGGGTGCTCGGTGCTCGGAGCGCTGGGTGCTCAGTGCTCGGGGTGCTGGGTGCTCAGTGCTCGGGGTTCTCGGTGCTCAGTACGTTGGGTGCTCACTACTCAGGGTGCTGTGTGCTCAGTGCTCGGGGTGCTCGGTGCTCAGTACTCAGGGTGCTGGGTGCTCAGTGCTCGGGGTGCTCGGTGCTCAGTACGTTGGGTGCTCACTACTCAGGGTGCTGTGTGCTCAGTGTTCAGGGTGCTGGGTGCTCAGTGCTCAGGGTGCTGGGTGCTCAGTGCTCAGGGTGCTGGGTGCTCAGTACTCAGGGTGCTGGGTGCTCAGTGCTCAGGGTGTTGGGTGCTCAGTGCTCAGGGTGCTGGGTGCTCAGTGTTCAGGGTGCTGGGTGCTCAGTACTTGGGGTGCCTGGTGCTCAGTGCTCGGGGTGCTGGGTGCTCAGTACTCAGGGTGCTCAGTGCTCAGTACTCAGGGTGCTCAGTGCTCAGTACTCAGGGTGCTCAGTGCTCAGGGTGCTGGGTGCTCAGTCCTCAGGGTGCTGGGTGCTCAGTGCTCAGGGTGCTCGGTGCTCAGTCCTCAGGGTGCTGGGTGCTCAATACTCAGGGTGCTGGGTGCTCAGTGCTCGGGGTGCTGGGTGCTCAGTACTCAGGGTGCTGGGTGCTCAGTACTCAGGGTGCTGGCTGCTCAGTACTCAGGGTGCTGGGTGCTCAATACTCAGGGTGCTCAGTGCTTGGGGTGCTGGGTGCTCAGTACTCAGGGTGCTCAGTGCTTGGGGTGTTGGGTGCTCAGTACTCAGTGTGTTGGGTGCTCAGTGATCAGGGTGCTGGGTGCTCAGTACTCGTGGTGCTCAGTGCTCAGTACTCAGGGTGGTGGGTGCTCAGTGCTCGGGGTGCTGGGTGCTCAGTGCTCGGGGTGCTGGGTGCTCAGTGCTCGGGGTGCTCGGTTCTCAGTACTAACGGTGCTGGGTGCTCAGTGCTCGAGGTGCTCAGTACTCAGGGTGCTGTGTGTTCAGTGCTCAGGGTGCTGGGTGCTCAGTACTCAGGGTGCTCGGTGCTTAGTACTCAGGGTGCTGGGTGCTCAGTACTCCGGGTGCTGGGTGCTCAGTGCTCGGGGTGCTCGGTGCTCAGTGCTCAAGGTGCTGGGTGCTCAGTACTCAGGGTGCTCGGTGCTCAGTGCTCAGGGTGCTCAGTGCTCCGGGTGCTCGGAGCTCAGTACTCAGGGTGCTGGGTGCTCAGTGCTCGGGGTGCTCGGTGCTCAGTACTCAGGGTGCTGGGTGCTCAGTGCTCGGGGTGCTGGGTGCTCAGTGCTCAGTACTCAGGGTGCTGGGTGCTCAGTGCTCAGGGTGCTGTGTGCTCAGTGCTCAGGGTGCTGGGTGCTCTGTGCTCAGGGTGCTGGGTACTCAGTGCTCAGGGTGCTGGGTGCTCAGTACTCAGGGTGCTGGGTGCTCAGTACTCAGGGTGCTGGGTGCTCAGTGCTCGGGGTGCTATGTGCTCAGTGCTCGCGGCGCTGGGTGCTCAGTGCTCGGGGTGCTCGGTGCTCAGTACTCAGGGTACTGGGTGCTCAGTGCTCGAGGTGCTCAGTACTCAGGGTGCTGTGTGTTTAGTGCTGAGGGTGCTGGGTGCTCAGTACTCAGGGTGCTCATTGCTCAGGGTGCTGGGTGCTCAGTACTCAGGGTTCTGGGTGCTCAGTGCTCAGGGTGCTCGGTGCTCAGTGCTCAGGGTGCTCAGTGCTCGTTGTGCTCGGAGCTCAGTACTCAGGGTGCTGGGTGCTCAGTGCTCGGGGTGCTGGGTTCTCAGTGCTCAGTACTCAGGGTGCTTGGTGCTCAGTGCTCAGGGTGCTCAGTGCTCGGGGTGCTCGGTGCTCAGTACTCAGGGTGCTGGGTGCTCAGTGCTCGGGTTGCTGGGTGCTCAGTGCTCAGTACTCAGGGTGCTGGGTGCTCAGTGCTCAGGGTGCTGTGTGCTCAGTGCTCAGGGTGCTGGGTGCTCAGTGCTCAGGGTGCTGGGTACTCAGTGCTCAGGGTGCTGGGGGCTCAGTACTCAGGGTGCTGGGTGCTCAGTACTCAGGGTGCTGGGTGCTCAGTGCTCGGGGTGCTATGTGCTCAGTGCTCGCGGTGCTGGGTGATCAGTGCTCGGGGTGCTCGGTGCTCAGTACTCAGGGTGCTGGGTGCTCAGTGCTCGAGGTGCTCAGTACTCAGGGTGCTGTGTGTTCAGTGCTCAGGGTGCTGGGTGCTCAGTACTCAGGGTGCTCGGTGCTTAGTACTCAGGGTGCTGGGTGCTCAGTACTCCGGGTGCTGAGTGCTCAGTGCTCAAGGTGCTGGGTGCTCAGTACTCAGGGTGCTCATTGCTCATTGTTCAGGGTGCTCAGTACTCAGGGTGCTGGGTGCTCAGTGCTCAGGGTGCTCGGTGCTCGGGGCGCTGGGTGCTCAGTGCTCGGGGTGCTCGGAGCTCAGTACTCAGGGTGCTGGGTGCTCAGTGCTCAGGGTGCTCGGTGCTCAGTACTCAGGGTGCTGGGTGCTCAGTGCTCGGGGTGCTCGGTGCTCAGTACGTTGGGTGCTCACTACTCAGGGTGCTGGGTGCTCAGTGCTCAGGGTGCTGGGTGCTCAGTGCTCAGGGTGCTGGGTGCTCAGTGCTCAGGGTGCTGAGTGCTCAGTGCTCAAGGTGCTGGGTGCTCAGTACTCAGGGTGCTCATTGCTCATTGTTCAGGGTGCTCAGTACTCAGGGTGCTGGGTGCTCAGTGCTCAGGGTGCTCGGTGCTCGGGGCGCTGGGTGCTCAGTGCTCGGGGTGCTCGGAGCTCAGTACTCAGGGTGCTGGGTGCTCAGTGCTCAGGGTGCTCGGTGCTCAGTACTCAGGGTGCTGGGTGCTCAGTGCTCGGGCTGCTCGGTGCTCAGTACGTTGGGTGCTCACTACTCAGGGTGCTGGGTGCTCAGTGCTTAGGGTGCTGGGTGCTCAGTGCTCAGGGTGCTGGGTGCTCAGTGCTCAGGGTGCTGGGTGCTCAGTACTCAGGGTGCTGGGTGCTCAGTGCTCGGGGTGCTGGGTGCTCAGTGCTCAGGGTGCTGGGTGCTCAGTACTCAGGGTGCTGGGTGCTCAGTACTCGGGGTGCTGGGTGCTCAGTACTCAGGGTGCTGCGTGCTCAGTACTCAGGGTGCTGGGTGCTCAGTGCTCGGGGTGCTGGGTGCTCAGTGCTCACGGTGCTGGGTGCTCAGTACTCAGGGTGCTGGGTGCTCAGTACTCGGGGTGCTGGGTGCTCAGTACTCAGGGTGCTGGGTGCTCAGTACTCCGGGTGCTGAGTGCTCAGTGCTCAAGGTGCTGGGTGCTCAGTACTCAGGGTGCTCATTGCTCATTGTTCAGGGTGCTCAGTACTCAGGGTGCTGGGTGCTCAGTGCTCAGGGTGCTCGGTGCTCGGGGCGCTGGGTGCTCAGTGCTCGGGGTGCTCAGAGCTCAGTACTCAGGGTGCTGGGTGCTCAGTGCTCAGGGTGCTCGGTGCTCAGTACTCAGGGTGCTGGGTGCTCAGTGCTCGGGGTGCTCGGTGCTCAGTACGTTGGGTGCTCACTACTCAGGGTGCTGGGTGCTCAGTGCTCAGGGTGCTGGGTGCTCAGTGCTCAGGGTGATGGGTGCTCAGTGCTCTGGGTGCTGGGTGCTCAGTGCTCAGGGTGCTGGGTGCTCAGTGCTCGGGGTGCTGGGTGCTCTGTGCTCAGGGTGCTGGGTGCTCAGTACTCAGGGTGCTGGGTGCTCAGTACTCGGGGTGCTGGGTGCTCAGTACTCAGGGTGCTGGGTGCTCAGTACTCAGGGTGCTGGGTGCTCAGTACTCGGGTGCTTGGTGCTCAGTGCTCAGGGTGCTGGGTGCTCAGTGCTCGGGGTGCTGGGTGCTCAGTGCTCAGTACTCAGGGTGCTGGGTGCTCAGTGCTCGGGGTGCTGGGTGCTCAGTGATCAGTACTCAGGGTGCTGGGTGCTCAGTACTCAGGGTGCTGGGTGCTCAGTGCTCAGGGTGCTTGGTACTCAGTGCTCAATGTGCTGGGTGCTCAGTACTCAGGGTGCTCAGTGCTCAGTACTCGGGGTGCTGGGTGCTCAGTGCTCAGGGTGCTCAGTGCTCAGTACTCGGGGTGCTGGGTGCTCAGTGCTCAGCGCTCGGGGTGCTGGGTGCTCAGTGCTCGGGGCGCTGGGTGCTCTGTGCTCGGGGTGCTGTGTGCTCAATACTCGGGGTGCTGGGTGCTCAGTGCTCAAGGTGCTCAGTGCTCAGTACTCAGTGCTCAGGGTGCTCAGTGCTCAGTGCTCAGGGTGCTGGGTGTTCAGTACTCAGGGTGCTGGGTGCTCAGTACTCAGGGTGCTGGGTGCTCAGTGCTCAGGGTGCTGGGTGCTCAGTGCTCGGGGCGCTGGGTGCTCAGTACTCAGGGTGCTGGGTGCTCAGTACTTGGGGTGCTGGGTGCTTAGTGCTCAGGGTGCTGGGTGCTCAGTAGTCAGGGTGCTGGGTGCTCAGTGCTCAGGGTGCTCGGTGCTCGGGGCGCTGGGTGCTCAGTGCTAGGGGTGCTGGGTGCTCAGTGCTCGGGGTTCTCGGTGCTCAGTACGTTGGGTGCTCACTACTCAGGGTGCTGTGTGCTCAGAGCTCGGGGTGCTCGGTGCTCAGTACTCAGGGTGCTGGGTGCTCAGTGCTCGGGGTGCTCGGTGCTCAGTACGTTGGGTGCTCACTACTCAGGGTGCTGTGTGCTCAGTGCTCAGGGTGCTGGGTGCTCAGTGCTCAGGGTGCTGGGTGCTCAGTGCTCAGGGTGCTGGGTGCTCAGTACTCAGGGTGCTGGGTGCTCAGTGCTCAGGGTGCTGGGTGCTCAGTGCTCAGGGTGCTGGGTGCTCAGTGCTCAGGGTGCTGGGTGCTCAGTACTTGGGGTGCTGGGTGCTCAGTGCTCGGGGTGCTGGGTACTCAGTGCTCGGGGTGCTCGGTGCTCAGTACGTTGGGTGCTCACTACTCAGGGTGCTGTGTGCTCAGTGCTCAGGGTGCTGGGTGCTCAGTGCTCAGGGTGCTGGGTGCTCAGTGCTCAGGGTGCTGGGTGCTCAGTACTCAGGGTGCTGGGTGCTCAGTGCTCAGGGTGCTGGGTGCTCAGTGCTCAGGGTGCTGGGTGCTCAGTGCTCAGGGTGCTGGGTGCTCAGTACTTGGGGTGCTGGGTGCTCAGTGCTCGGGGTGCTGGGTACTCAGTGCTCGGGGTGCTCGGTGCTCAGTACGTTGGGTGCTCACTACTCAGGGTGCTGGGTGCTCAGTGCTCAGGGTGCTGGGTGCTCAGTGCTCGGGGTGCTGGGTGCTCAGTGCTCAGTACTCAGGGTGCTGGGTGCTCAGTGCTCGGGGTGCTGGGTGCTCAGTGCTCAGTACTCAGGGTGCTGGGTGCTCAGTGCTCGGGGTGCTGGGTGCTCAGTGCTCGGGGTGCTGGGTGATCAGTACTCGGGGTGCTGGGTGCTCAGTACTCAGGGTGTTGGGTGCTCAGTACTCCGGGTGCTGGGTGCTCAGTTCTCGGGGTGCTCGGTGCTCAGTACTCAGTGATCAGGGTGCTGAGTGCTCAGTGCTCAGGGTGCTGGGTGTTCAGTACTCAGGGAGCTGGGTGCTCAGTACTCAGGGTGCTGGGTGCTCAGTGCTCAGGCTGCTGGGTGCTCAGTACTCGGGGTGCTCGGTGCCCAGTGCTCTGGGTGCTGGTTGCTCAGTACTCAGGGTGCTGGGTACTCAGTGCTCAGGGTGCTCGGTGCTCAGTACTCGGGGTGCTGGGTGCTCATTCTCGGGGTGCTGGGTGCTCAGTGCTCGGGGTGCTGTGTGCTCAGTACTCAGGGTGCTGGGTGCTCAGTGCTCAGGGTGCTGGGTGCTCAGTACTCAGGGTGCTGGGTGCTCAGTGCTCAGGGTGCTGGGTGCTCAGTACTCAGGGTGCTGGGTGCTCAGTGCTCAGGGTGCTGGGTGCTCAGTGCTCAGGGTGCTGGGAGCTCAGTGCTCAGGGTGATCGGTGCTCAGTACTCAGGGTGCTCAGTACTCAGGGTGCTGGGTGCTCAGTGCTCGGGGTGCTGGGTGCTCAGTATTCAGGGTGCTGGGTGCTCAGTGCTTTGGGTTCTGGGTGCTCAGTGCTCAGGGTGATCGGTGCTCAGTGCTCAGGGTGCTGGGTGCTCAGTGCTCAGGGTGCTGGGTGCTCAGTCCTCAGGGTGCTTAGTGCTCAGGGTGCTGGGTGCTCAGTGCTTGGGTTGCTCGGTGCTCAGTACTCAGGGTGCTGAGTGCTCAGTACTCAGGGTGCTGGGTGCTCAGTACTCAGGGTGCTGGGTGCTCAGTGCTCAGGTTGCTGGGTGATCAGTGCTCAGGGTGCTGGGTGCTCAGTGCTCAGCGTGCTGGGTGCTCAGTGCTTGGTGTGCTCGGTGCTCAGTACGTTGGGTGCTCACTACTCAGGGTGCTGGGTGCTCAGTGCTCGGGGTGATCCGTGCTCAGTACTCAGGTTGCTGGGTGCTCAGTGCTCGGGGTGCTCAGTGCTCAGTACGTTGGGTGCTCACTACTCAGGGTGCTGGGTGCTCAGTGCTCAGGGTGCTGGGTGCTCAGTGCTCAGGGTGCTTGGTGCTCTGTGCTCAGGGTGCTGGGTGCTCAGTACTCAGGGTGCTGGTTGCTCAGTACTCAGGGTGCTCAGTGCTCAGTACTCAGGGTGCTCAGTGCTCAGTACTCAGGGTGCTCAGTTCTCAGGGTGCTGGGTGCTCAGTACTCAGGGTGCATTGTGCTCAGTGCTCGGGGTGCTGGGTGCTCAGTACTCAGAATGCTGGGTGCTCAGTGCTCAGGGTGCTGGGTGCTCAGTGCTCAGGGTGCTCGGTGCTTAGTACTCAGGGTGCTCGGTGCTCGGGGTGCTGGGTGCTCAGTGCACGGGGTGCTGGGTGCTCAGTGCTCGGGGTGCTGGGTGCTCAGTGCTCAGGGTGCTGGGTGCTCAGTACTCAAGGTGCTGGCTGCTCAGTACTCAGGGTGCTGGGTGCTCAGTACTCAGGGAGCTCAGTGCTTGGGGTGCTGGGTGCTCAGTACTCAGGGTGCTCAGTGCTTGGGGTGTTGGGTGCTCAGTACTCAGGTTGCTGGGTGCTCAGTGATCAGGGTGTTGGGTGCTCAGTACTCAGGGTGCTGGGTGCTCAGTACTCAGGGTGCTGGGTGCTCAGTGCTCGGGGTGCTGGGTGCTCAGTGCTCGGGGTGCTGGGTGCTCAGTGCTCGGGGTGCTGGGTGCTCAGTGCTCAGGGTGCTGGGTGCTCAGTGCTCGGGGTGCTGGGTGCTCAGTGCTCGGGGTGCTGGGTTCTCAGTGCTCGGGGTGCTCGGTGCTCAGTGCTCGGGGTGCTGGGTGCTCAGTACTCGTGGTGCTCAGTGCTCAGTACTCAGGGTGCTGGGTGCCCAGTGCTCAGGGCGCTGGGTGCTCAGTGCTCAGGGTGCTGGCTGCTCGGTGCTCAGGTTGCTGGGTGGTCAGTACTCGGGGTGCTGGGTGCTCAGTACTCAGGGTGCGGGGTGCTCATTGCTTGGGGTGCTGGTTGCTCAGTGCTCGGGGTGCTGGGTGCTCAGTGCTCGGGGCGCTGGGTGCTCAGTGCTCGGGGCGCTGGTTGCTCAGTGCTCGGGGCGCTGGGTGCTCAGTGCTCTGGGTGCTCGGTGCTCAGTACTCAGGGTGCTGGGTTCTCAGTGCTCGGGTTGCACGGTGCTCAGTACGTTGGGTGCTCACTACTCAGGGTGCTGAGTGCTCAGTGCTCAGGGTGCTCAGTGCTCAGTACTCAGGGTGCTCAGTGCTCAGTACTCAGGGTGCTCGGTGCTCAGGGTGCTGGGTGCTCAGTGCTCGGGGTGCTGGGTGCTCATTACTCGCGGTGCTGCGTGCTCAGTGCTCGGGGTGCTCGGTGCTCAGCACTCAGGGTGCTGGGTGCTCAGTACTCAGGTGCTGGGTGCTCAGTGCTCAGGGTGCTGGGTGCTCAGTGTTCGGGGTGCTGGGTGCTCAGTGCTCAGTACTCAGGGTGCTTGGTGTTCAGTGCTTGGGGTGCTGGGTGCTCAGTGCTCAGGGTGCTCAGTGCTCAGTACTCGGGGTGCTGGGTGCTCAGAGCTCAGGGTGCTCAATGCTCAGTACTCGGGGTGCTGGGTGCTCAGTGCTCGGGGCGCTGGGTGCTCAGTGCTCGGGGTGCTGGGTGCTCAGTACTCAGGGTGCTGGGTGCTCAGTGCTCAGGGTGCTCAGTGCTCAGTACTCAGTGCTCAGGGTGCTCAGTACTCGGGGTGCTGGGTGCTCAGTGCTCAGGGTGCTGGGTGCTCAGTGCTCAGGGTGCTCAGTGCTCAGTACTCAGTGCTCAGGGTGCTCAGTACTCGGGGTGCTGGGTGCTCAGTGCTCAGCGTGCTGGGTGCTCAGTGCTCAGGGTGCTGGGTGCTCAGTACTGAGGGTGCTGGGTGCTCAGTGCTCGGGGTGCTGGGTGCTCAGTGCTCAGGGTGCTGGGTGCTCAGTACTCAGGGTGCTGGGTGCTCAGTACTCGGGGTGCTGGGTGCTCAGTACTCGGGGTGCTGCGTGCTCAGTACTCAGGGTGCTGGGTGCTCAGTACTCGGGTGCTGGGTGCTCAGTGCTCAGGGTGCTGGGTGCTCAGTGCTCGGGGTGCTGGGTGCTCAGTGCTCAGTACTCAGGGTGCTGGGTGCTCAGTGCTCGGGGTGCTGGGTGCTCAGTGATCAGTACTCAGGGTGCTGGATGCTCAGTGCTCAGGGTGCTGGGTGCTCAGTGCTCAGGGTGCTCACTTCTCAGTACTCGGGGTGCTGGGTGATCAGTGCTCAGCGCTCGGGGTGCTGGGTGCTCAGTGCTCGGGGCGCTGGGTGCTCAGTGCTCGGGGTGCTGGGTGCTCAGTACTCGGGGTGCTGGGTGCTCAGTGCTCAGGGTGCTCAGTGCTCAGTACTCAGTGCTCAGGGTGCTCAGTGCTCAGTGCTCAGGGTGCTGGGTGTTCAGTACTCAGGGTGCTGGGTGCTCAGTACTCAGGGTGCTGGGTGCTCAGTGCTCAGGGTGCTGGGTGCTCAGTGCTCGGGGCGCTGGGTGCTCAGTACTCAGGGTGCTGGGTGCTCAGTGCTTGGGGTGCTGGGTGCTCAGTGCTCAGGGTGCTGGGTGCTCAGTAGTCAGGGTGCTGGGTGCTCAGTGCTCAGGGTGCTCGGTGCTCGGAGCGCTGGGTGCTCAGTGCTCGGGGTGCTGGGTGCTCAGTGCTCGGGGTTCTCGGTGCTCAGTACGTTGGGTGCTCACTACTCAGGGTGCTGTGTGCTCAGTGCTCGGGGTGCTCGGTGCTCAGTACTCAGGGTGCTGGGTGCTCAGTGCTCGGGGTGCTCGGTGCTCAGTACGTTGGGTGCTCACTACTCAGGGTGCTGTGTGCTCAGTGTTCAGGGTGCTGGGTGCTCAGTGCTCAGGGTGCTGGGTGCTCAGTGCTCAGGGTGCTGGGTGCTCAGTACTCAGGGTGCTGGGTGCTCAGTGCTCAGGGTGTTGGGTGCTCAGTGCTCAGGGTGCTGGGTGCTCAGTGTTCAGGGTGCTGGGTGCTCAGTACTTGGGGTGCCTGGTGCTCAGTGCTCGGGGTGCTGGGTGCTCAGTACTCAGGGTGCTCAGTGCTCAGTACTCAGGGTGCTCAGTGCTCAGTACTCAGGGTGCTCAGTGCTCAGGGTGCTGGGTGCTCAGTCCTCAGGGTGCTGGGTGCTCAGTGCTCAGGGTGCTCGGTGCTCAGTCCTCAGGGTGCTGGGTGCTCAATACTCAGGGTGCTGGGTGCTCAGTGCTCGGGGTGCTGGGTGCTCAGTACTCAGGGTGCTGGGTGCTCAGTACTCAGGGTGCTGGCTGCTCAGTACTCAGGGTGCTGGGTGCTCAATACTCAGGGTGCTCAGTGCTTGGGGTGCTGGGTGCTCAGTACTCAGGGTGCTCAGTGCTTGGGGTGTTGGGTGCTCAGTACTCAGTGTGTTGGGTGCTCAGTGATCAGGGTGCTGGGTGCTCAGTACTCGTGGTGCTCAGTGCTCAGTACTCAGGGTGGTGGGTGCTCAGTGCTCGGGGTGCTGGGTGCTCAGTGCTCGGGGTGCTGGGTGCTCAGTGCTCGGGGTGCTCGGTTCTCAGTACTAACGGTGCTGGGTGCTCAGTGCTCGAGGTGCTCAGTACTCAGGGTGCTGTGTGTTCAGTGCTCAGGGTGCTGGGTGCTCAGTACTCAGGGTGCTCGGTGCTTAGTACTCAGGGTGCTGGGTGCTCAGTACTCCGGGTGCTGGGTGCTCAGTGCTCGGGGTGCTCGGTGCTCAGTGCTCAAGGTGCTGGGTGCTCAGTACTCAGGGTGCTCGGTGCTCAGTGCTCAGGGTGCTCAGTGCTCCGGGTGCTCGGAGCTCAGTACTCAGGGTGCTGGGTGCTCAGTGCTCGGGGTGCTCGGTGCTCAGTACTCAGGGTGCTGGGTGCTCAGTGCTCGGGGTGCTGGGTGCTCAGTGCTCAGTACTCAGGGTGCTGGGTGCTCAGTGCTCAGGGTGCTGTGTGCTCAGTGCTCAGGGTGCTGGGTGCTCTGTGCTCAGGGTGCTGGGTACTCAGTGCTCAGGGTGCTGGGTGCTCAGTACTCAGGGTGCTGGGTGCTCAGTACTCAGGGTGCTGGGTGCTCAGTGCTCGGGGTGCTATGTGCTCAGTGCTCGCGGCGCTGGGTGCTCAGTGCTCGGGGTGCTCGGTGCTCAGTACTCAGGGTACTGGGTGCTCAGTGCTCGAGGTGCTCAGTACTCAGGGTGCTGTGTGTTTAGTGCTGAGGGTGCTGGGTGCTCAGTACTCAGGGTGCTCATTGCTCAGGGTGCTGGGTGCTCAGTACTCAGGGTTCTGGGTGCTCAGTGCTCAGGGTGCTCGGTGCTCAGTGCTCAGGGTGCTCAGTGCTCGTTGTGCTCGGAGCTCAGTACTCAGGGTGCTGGGTGCTCAGTGCTCGGGGTGCTGGGTTCTCAGTGCTCAGTACTCAGGGTGCTTGGTGCTCAGTGCTCAGGGTGCTCAGTGCTCGGGGTGCTCGGTGCTCAGTACTCAGGGTGCTGGGTGCTCAGTGCTCGGGTTGCTGGGTGCTCAGTGCTCAGTACTCAGGGTGCTGGGTGCTCAGTGCTCAGGGTGCTGTGTGCTCAGTGCTCAGGGTGCTGGGTGCTCAGTGCTCAGGGTGCTGGGTACTCAGTGCTCAGGGTGCTGGGGGCTCAGTACTCAGGGTGCTGGGTGCTCAGTACTCAGGGTGCTGGGTGCTCAGTGCTCGGGGTGCTATGTGCTCAGTGCTCGCGGTGCTGGGTGATCAGTGCTCGGGGTGCTCGGTGCTCAGTACTCAGGGTGCTGGGTGCTCAGTGCTCGAGGTGCTCAGTACTCAGGGTGCTGTGTGTTCAGTGCTCAGGGTGCTGGGTGCTCAGTACTCAGGGTGCTCGGTGCTTAGTACTCAGGGTGCTGGGTGCTCAGTACTCCGGGTGCTGAGTGCTCAGTGCTCAAGGTGCTGGGTGCTCAGTACTCAGGGTGCTCATTGCTCATTGTTCAGGGTGCTCAGTACTCAGGGTGCTGGGTGCTCAGTGCTCAGGGTGCTCGGTGCTCGGGGCGCTGGGTGCTCAGTGCTCGGGGTGCTCGGAGCTCAGTACTCAGGGTGCTGGGTGCTCAGTGCTCAGGGTGCTCGGTGCTCAGTACTCAGGGTGCTGGGTGCTCAGTGCTCGGGGTGCTCGGTGCTCAGTACGTTGGGTGCTCACTACTCAGGGTGCTGGGTGCTCAGTGCTCAGGGTGCTGGGTGCTCAGTGCTCAGGGTGCTGGGTGCTCAGTGCTCAGGGTGCTGAGTGCTCAGTGCTCAAGGTGCTGGGTGCTCAGTACTCAGGGTGCTCATTGCTCATTGTTCAGGGTGCTCAGTACTCAGGGTGCTGGGTGCTCAGTGCTCAGGGTGCTCGGTGCTCGGGGCGCTGGGTGCTCAGTGCTCGGGGTGCTCGGAGCTCAGTACTCAGGGTGCTGGGTGCTCAGTGCTCAGGGTGCTCGGTGCTCAGTACTCAGGGTGCTGGGTGCTCAGTGCTCGGGCTGCTCGGTGCTCAGTACGTTGGGTGCTCACTACTCAGGGTGCTGGGTGCTCAGTGCTTAGGGTGCTGGGTGCTCAGTGCTCAGGGTGCTGGGTGCTCAGTGCTCAGGGTGCTGGGTGCTCAGTACTCAGGGTGCTGGGTGCTCAGTGCTCGGGGTGCTGGGTGCTCAGTGCTCAGGGTGCTGGGTGCTCAGTACTCAGGGTGCTGGGTGCTCAGTACTCGGGGTGCTGGGTGCTCAGTACTCAGGGTGCTGCGTGCTCAGTACTCAGGGTGCTGGGTGCTCAGTGCTCGGGGTGCTGGGTGCTCAGTGCTCACGGTGCTGGGTGCTCAGTACTCAGGGTGCTGGGTGCTCAGTACTCGGGGTGCTGGGTGCTCAGTACTCAGGGTGCTGGGTGCTCAGTACTCCGGGTGCTGAGTGCTCAGTGCTCAAGGTGCTGGGTGCTCAGTACTCAGGGTGCTCATTGCTCATTGTTCAGGGTGCTCAGTACTCAGGGTGCTGGGTGCTCAGTGCTCAGGGTGCTCGGTGCTCGGGGCGCTGGGTGCTCAGTGCTCGGGGTGCTCAGAGCTCAGTACTCAGGGTGCTGGGTGCTCAGTGCTCAGGGTGCTCGGTGCTCAGTACTCAGGGTGCTGGGTGCTCAGTGCTCGGGGTGCTCGGTGCTCAGTACGTTGGGTGCTCACTACTCAGGGTGCTGGGTGCTCAGTGCTCAGGGTGCTGGGTGCTCAGTGCTCAGGGTGATGGGTGCTCAGTGCTCTGGGTGCTGGGTGCTCAGTGCTCAGGGTGCTGGGTGCTCAGTGCTCGGGGTGCTGGGTGCTCTGTGCTCAGGGTGCTGGGTGCTCAGTACTCAGGGTGCTGGGTGCTCAGTACTCGGGGTGCTGGGTGCTCAGTACTCAGGGTGCTGGGTGCTCAGTACTCAGGGTGCTGGGTGCTCAGTACTCGGGTGCTTGGTGCTCAGTGCTCAGGGTGCTGGGTGCTCAGTGCTCGGGGTGCTGGGTGCTCAGTGCTCAGTACTCAGGGTGCTGGGTGCTCAGTGCTCGGGGTGCTGGGTGCTCAGTGATCAGTACTCAGGGTGCTGGGTGCTCAGTACTCAGGGTGCTGGGTGCTCAGTGCTCAGGGTGCTTGGTACTCAGTGCTCAATGTGCTGGGTGCTCAGTACTCAGGGTGCTCAGTGCTCAGTACTCGGGGTGCTGGGTGCTCAGTGCTCAGGGTGCTCAGTGCTCAGTACTCGGGGTGCTGGGTGCTCAGTGCTCAGCGCTCGGGGTGCTGGGTGCTCAGTGCTCGGGGCGCTGGGTGCTCTGTGCTCGGGGTGCTGTGTGCTCAATACTCGGGGTGCTGGGTGCTCAGTGCTCAAGGTGCTCAGTGCTCAGTACTCAGTGCTCAGGGTGCTCAGTGCTCAGTGCTCAGGGTGCTGGGTGTTCAGTACTCAGGGTGCTGGGTGCTCAGTACTCAGGGTGCTGGGTGCTCAGTGCTCAGGGTGCTGGGTGCTCAGTGCTCGGGGCGCTGGGTGCTCAGTACTCAGGGTGCTGGGTGCTCAGTACTTGGGGTGCTGGGTGCTTAGTGCTCAGGGTGCTGGGTGCTCAGTAGTCAGGGTGCTGGGTGCTCAGTGCTCAGGGTGCTCGGTGCTCGGGGCGCTGGGTGCTCAGTGCTAGGGGTGCTGGGTGCTCAGTGCTCGGGGTTCTCGGTGCTCAGTACGTTGGGTGCTCACTACTCAGGGTGCTGTGTGCTCAGAGCTCGGGGTGCTCGGTGCTCAGTACTCAGGGTGCTGGGTGCTCAGTGCTCGGGGTGCTCGGTGCTCAGTACGTTGGGTGCTCACTACTCAGGGTGCTGTGTGCTCAGTGCTCAGGGTGCTGGGTGCTCAGTGCTCAGGGTGCTGGGTGCTCAGTGCTCAGGGTGCTGGGTGCTCAGTACTCAGGGTGCTGGGTGCTCAGTGCTCAGGGTGCTGGGTGCTCAGTGCTCAGGGTGCTGGGTGCTCAGTGCTCAGGGTGCTGGGTGCTCAGTACTTGGGGTGCTGGGTGCTCAGTGCTCGGGGTGCTGGGTACTCAGTGCTCGGGGTGCTCGGTGCTCAGTACGTTGGGTGCTCACTACTCAGGGTGCTGTGTGCTCAGTGCTCAGGGTGCTGGGTGCTCAGTGCTCAGGGTGCTGGGTGCTCAGTGCTCAGGGTGCTGGGTGCTCAGTACTCAGGGTGCTGGGTGCTCAGTGCTCAGGGTGCTGGGTGCTCAGTGCTCAGGGTGCTGGGTGCTCAGTGCTCAGGGTGCTGGGTGCTCAGTACTTGGGGTGCTGGGTGCTCAGTGCTCGGGGTGCTGGGTACTCAGTGCTCGGGGTGCTCGGTGCTCAGTACGTTGGGTGCTCACTACTCAGGGTGCTGGGTGCTCAGTGCTCAGGGTGCTGGGTGCTCAGTGCTCGGGGTGCTGGGTGCTCAGTGCTCAGTACTCAGGGTGCTGGGTGCTCAGTGCTCGGGGTGCTGGGTGCTCAGTGCTCAGTACTCAGGGTGCTGGGTGCTCAGTGCTCGGGGTGCTGGGTGCTCAGTGCTCGGGGTGCTGGGTGATCAGTACTCGGGGTGCTGGGTGCTCAGTACTCAGGGTGTTGGGTGCTCAGTACTCCGGGTGCTGGGTGCTCAGTTCTCGGGGTGCTCGGTGCTCAGTACTCAGTGATCAGGGTGCTGAGTGCTCAGTGCTCAGGGTGCTGGGTGTTCAGTACTCAGGGAGCTGGGTGCTCAGTACTCAGGGTGCTGGGTGCTCAGTGCTCAGGCTGCTGGGTGCTCAGTACTCGGGGTGCTCGGTGCCCAGTGCTCTGGGTGCTGGTTGCTCAGTACTCAGGGTGCTGGGTACTCAGTGCTCAGGGTGCTCGGTGCTCAGTACTCGGGGTGCTGGGTGCTCATTCTCGGGGTGCTGGGTGCTCAGTGCTCGGGGTGCTGTGTGCTCAGTACTCAGGGTGCTGGGTGCTCAGTGCTCAGGGTGCTGGGTGCTCAGTACTCAGGGTGCTGGGTGCTCAGTGCTCAGGGTGCTGGGTGCTCAGTACTCAGGGTGCTGGGTGCTCAGTGCTCAGGGTGCTGGGTGCTCAGTGCTCAGGGTGCTGGGAGCTCAGTGCTCAGGGTGATCGGTGCTCAGTACTCAGGGTGCTCAGTACTCAGGGTGCTGGGTGCTCAGTGCTCGGGGTGCTGGGTGCTCAGTATTCAGGGTGCTGGGTGCTCAGTGCTTTGGGTTCTGGGTGCTCAGTGCTCAGGGTGATCGGTGCTCAGTGCTCAGGGTGCTGGGTGCTCAGTGCTCAGGGTGCTGGGTGCTCAGTCCTCAGGGTGCTTAGTGCTCAGGGTGCTGGGTGCTCAGTGCTTGGGTTGCTCGGTGCTCAGTACTCAGGGTGCTGAGTGCTCAGTACTCAGGGTGCTGGGTGCTCAGTACTCAGGGTGCTGGGTGCTCAGTGCTCAGGTTGCTGGGTGATCAGTGCTCAGGGTGCTGGGTGCTCAGTGCTCAGCGTGCTGGGTGCTCAGTGCTTGGTGTGCTCGGTGCTCAGTACGTTGGGTGCTCACTACTCAGGGTGCTGGGTGCTCAGTGCTCGGGGTGATCCGTGCTCAGTACTCAGGTTGCTGGGTGCTCAGTGCTCGGGGTGCTCAGTGCTCAGTACGTTGGGTGCTCACTACTCAGGGTGCTGGGTGCTCAGTGCTCAGGGTGCTGGGTGCTCAGTGCTCAGGGTGCTTGGTGCTCTGTGCTCAGGGTGCTGGGTGCTCAGTACTCAGGGTGCTGGTTGCTCAGTACTCAGGGTGCTCAGTGCTCAGTACTCAGGGTGCTCAGTGCTCAGTACTCAGGGTGCTCAGTTCTCAGGGTGCTGGGTGCTCAGTACTCAGGGTGCATTGTGCTCAGTGCTCGGGGTGCTGGGTGCTCAGTACTCAGAATGCTGGGTGCTCAGTGCTCAGGGTGCTGGGTGCTCAGTGCTCAGGGTGCTCGGTGCTTAGTACTCAGGGTGCTCGGTGCTCGGGGTGCTGGGTGCTCAGTGCACGGGGTGCTGGGTGCTCAGTGCTCGGGGTGCTGGGTGCTCAGTGCTCAGGGTGCTGGGTGCTCAGTACTCAAGGTGCTGGCTGCTCAGTACTCAGGGTGCTGGGTGCTCAGTACTCAGGGAGCTCAGTGCTTGGGGTGCTGGGTGCTCAGTACTCAGGGTGCTCAGTGCTTGGGGTGTTGGGTGCTCAGTACTCAGGTTGCTGGGTGCTCAGTGATCAGGGTGTTGGGTGCTCAGTACTCAGGGTGCTGGGTGCTCAGTACTCAGGGTGCTGGGTGCTCAGTGCTCGGGGTGCTGGGTGCTCAGTGCTCGGGGTGCTGGGTGCTCAGTGCTCGGGGTGCTGGGTGCTCAGTGCTCAGGGTGCTGGGTGCTCAGTGCTCGGGGTGCTGGGTGCTCAGTGCTCGGGGTGCTGGGTTCTCAGTGCTCGGGGTGCTCGGTGCTCAGTGCTCGGGGTGCTGGGTGCTCAGTACTCGTGGTGCTCAGTGCTCAGTACTCAGGGTGCTGGGTGCCCAGTGCTCAGGGCGCTGGGTGCTCAGTGCTCAGGGTGCTGGCTGCTCGGTGCTCAGGTTGCTGGGTGGTCAGTACTCGGGGTGCTGGGTGCTCAGTACTCAGGGTGCGGGGTGCTCATTGCTTGGGGTGCTGGTTGCTCAGTGCTCGGGGTGCTGGGTGCTCAGTGCTCGGGGCGCTGGGTGCTCAGTGCTCGGGGCGCTGGTTGCTCAGTGCTCGGGGCGCTGGGTGCTCAGTGCTCTGGGTGCTCGGTGCTCAGTACTCAGGGTGCTGGGTTCTCAGTGCTCGGGTTGCACGGTGCTCAGTACGTTGGGTGCTCACTACTCAGGGTGCTGAGTGCTCAGTGCTCAGGGTGCTCAGTGCTCAGTACTCAGGGTGCTCAGTGCTCAGTACTCAGGGTGCTCGGTGCTCAGGGTGCTGGGTGCTCAGTGCTCGGGGTGCTGGGTGCTCATTACTCGCGGTGCTGCGTGCTCAGTGCTCGGGGTGCTCGGTGCTCAGCACTCAGGGTGCTGGGTGCTCAGTACTCAGGTGCTGGGTGCTCAGTGCTCAGGGTGCTGGGTGCTCAGTGTTCGGGGTGCTGGGTGCTCAGTGCTCAGTACTCAGGGTGCTTGGTGTTCAGTGCTTGGGGTGCTGGGTGCTCAGTGCTCAGGGTGCTCAGTGCTCAGTACTCGGGGTGCTGGGTGCTCAGAGCTCAGGGTGCTCAATGCTCAGTACTCGGGGTGCTGGGTGCTCAGTGCTCGGGGCGCTGGGTGCTCAGTGCTCGGGGTGCTGGGTGCTCAGTACTCAGGGTGCTGGGTGCTCAGTGCTCAGGGTGCTCAGTGCTCAGTACTCAGTGCTCAGGGTGCTCAGTACTCGGGGTGCTGGGTGCTCAGTGCTCAGGGTGCTCAGTGCTCAGTACTCAGTGCTCAGGGTGCTCATTGCTCAGTGCTCAGGGTGCTGTATGTTCAGTACTCAGGGTGCTGGTTGCTCAGTACTCAGGGTGCTGGGTGCTCAGTGCTCAGGGTGCTGGGTGCTCAGTGCTCGGAGTGCTCAGTACTCAGGGTGCTGTGTGTTCAGTGCTCAGGGTACTGGATGCTCAGTACTCAGGGTGCTCGGTGCTTAGTACTCAGGGTGCTGGGTGCTCAGTACTCCGGGTGCTGGGTGCTCAGTGCTCGGGGTACTCGGAGCTCAGTACTCAGGGTGCTGGGTGCTCAGTTCTCGGGGTGATCGGTGCTCAGTACTCAGGGTGCTGGGTGCTCAGTGCTCGGGGTGCTTGGTGCTCAGTACGTTGGGTGCTCACTACTCAGGGTGCTGGGTGCTCAGTGCTCAGTGTGCTGGGTGCTCAGTGCTCAGGGTGCTGGGTGCTCAGTGCTCAGGGTGCTGTGTGCACAGTACTCAGGGTGCTGGGTGCTCAGTGCTCGGGGTGCTGGGTGCTCAGTACTCAGGGTGCTGGGTGCTCAGTACTCGGGTGCTGGGTACTCAGTACTCAGGGTGCTGGGTGCTCAGTGCTCGGGGTGCTGGGTGCTCAGTGCTCAGTACTCAGGGTGCTGGGTGCTCAGTGCTCGGGGTGCTGGGTGCTCAGTGCTCAGGGTGCTGGGTGCTCTGTGCTCGGGGTGCTGGGTGCTCAGTACTCAGGGTGCTGGGTGCTCAGTACTCGGGTGCTGGGTGCTCAGTGCTCAGGGTGCTGGGTGCTCAGTGCTCGGGGTGCTGGGTGCTCAGTGCTCAGTACTCAGGGTGCTGGGTGCTCAGTGCTCGGGGTGCTGGGTGCTCAGTGCTCAGGGTGCTGCGTGCTCAGTGCTCAGGGCGCTGGGTGCTCAGTGCTCAGTCCTCAGGGTGATGGGTGCACAGTGCTCAGGGTGCTGGGTGCTCAGTGCTCAGGGTGCTGGGTACTCAGTGCTCGGGGTGCTGGGTGCTCAGTACTCAGGGTGCTGGGTGCTCAGTACACATTGTGCTGGGTTCTCAGTGCTCGGGTTGCTGGGTGCTCAGTGCTCGGGGTGCTGGGTGCTCAGTGCTCGGGGTGCTGTGTGTTCAGTGCTCACGGTGCTGGGTGTTCAGTACTCAGGGTGCTGGGTGCTCAGTACTCAGGGTTCTCATTGCTCAGGGTGCTGGGTGCTCAGTACTCAGGGTGCTGGGTGCTCAGTACTCAGGGTGCTCAGTGCTCAGTACTCAGGGTGCTCAGTGCTCAGTACTCAGGGTGCTCAGTGCTCAGGGTGCTGGGTGCTCATTGCTCCGGGTGCTGGGTGCTCATTGCTCGCAGTGCTGCAAGCTCAGTGCTCGGGGTGCTCGGTGCTCAGTACTCAGGGTGCTGGGTACTCAGTGCTCAGGGTGCTCGGTGCTCAGTACTCGGGGTGCTGGGTGCTCATTCTCGGGGTGCTTGGTGCTCAGTGCTCGGGGTGCTGGGTGCTCAGTACTCAGTTTGCTGGGTGCTAAGTGCTCAGGGTGCTGGGTGCTCAGTACTCAGGGTGCTGGGTGCTCAGTGCTCAGGGTGCTGGGTGCTCAGTACTCAGGGTGCTGGGTGCTCAGTGCTCAGGGTGCTGAGTGCTCAGTACTCAGGGTGCTGGGAGCTCAGTGCTCAGGGTGATCGGTGCTCAGTACTCAGGGTGCTCAGTACTCAGGGTGCTGGGTGCTCAGTGCTCGGGGTGCTGGGTGCTCAGTATTCAGGGTGCTGGGTGCTCAGTGCTTTGGGTTCTGGGTGCTCAGTGCTCAGGGTGATCGGTGCTCAGTACTCAGGGTGCTGGGTGCTCAGTGCTCAGGGTGCTGGGTGCTCAGTCCTCAGGGTGCTTAGTGCTCAGGGTGCTGGGTGCTCAGTGCTCGGGGTGCTCGGTGCTCAGTACTCAGGGTGCTGAGTGCTCAGTACTCAGGGTGCTGGGTGCTCAGTACTCAGGGTGCTGGGTGCTCAGTGCTCAGGTTGCTGGGTGATCAGTGCTCAGGGTGCTGGGTGCTCAGTGCTCAGCGTGCTGGGTGCTCAGTGCGCGGGGTGCTGGGTGCTCAGTACTCAGGTTGCTGGGTGCTCAGTGCTTGGTGTGCTCGGTGCTCAGTACGTTGGGTGCTCACTACTCAGGGTGCTGGGTGCTCAGTGCTCGGGGTGATCCGTGCTCAGTACTCAGGTTGCTGTGTGCTCAGTTCTCGGGGTGCTCAGTGCTCAGTATGTTGGGTGCTCACTACTCAGGGTGCTGGGTGCTCAGTGCTCCGGGTGCTGGGTGCTCAGTGCTCAGGGTGCTTGGTGCTCAGTGCTCAGGGTGCTGGGTGCTCAGTACTCAGGGTGCTGGTTGCTCAGTACTCAGGGTGCTCAGTGCTCAGTACTCAGGGTGCTCAGTGCTCAGTACTCAGGGTGCTCAGTTCTCAGGGTGCTGGGTGCTCAGTCCTCAGGGTGCTGGGTGCTCAGTGCTCAGGGTGCTCAGTGCTCAGTGCTCAGGGTGCTGGGTGCTCAGTACTCAGGGTGCTGTGTGCTCAGTGCTCGGGGTGCTGGGTGCTCAGTACTCAGAGTGCTGGGTGCTCAGTGCTCAGGGTGCTGGGTGCTCAGTGCTCAGGGTGCTCGGTGCTTAGTACTCAGGGTGCTCGGTGCTCGGGGTGCTGGGTGCTCAGTGCACGGGGTGCTGGGTGCTCAGTGCTCGGGGTGCTGGGTGCTCAGTGCTCAGGGTGCTGGGTGCTCAGTACTCAAGGTGCTGGCTGCTCAGTACTCAGGGTGCTGGGTGCTCAGTACTCAGGGAGCTCAGTGCTTGGGGTGCTGGGTGCTCAGTACTCAGGGTGCTCAGTGCTTGGGGTGTTGGGTGCTCAGTACTCAGGTTGCTGGGTGCTCAGTGATCAGGGTGTTGGGTGCTCAGTACTCAGGGTGCTGGGTGCTCAGTACTCAGGGTGCTGGGTGCTCAGTGCTCGGGGTGCTGGGTGCTCAGTGCTCGGGGTGCTGGGTGCTCAGTGCTCGGGGTGCTGGGTGCTCAGTGCTCAGGGTGCTGGGTGCTCAGTGCTCGGGGTGCTGGGTGCTCAGTGCTCGGGGTGCTGGGTTCTCAGTGCTCGGGGTGCTCGGTGCTCAGTGCTCGGGGTGCTGGGTGCTCAGTACTCGTGGTGCTCAGTGCTCAGTACTCAGGGTGCTGGGTGCTCAGTGCTCAGGGCGCTGGGTGCTCAGTGCTAGGGGTGCTGGCTGCTCGGTGCTCAGGTTGCTGTGTGGTCAGTACTCGGGGCGCTGGGTGCTCAGTACTCAGGGTGCGGGGTGCTCATTGCTTGGGGTGCTGGTTGCTCAGTGCTCGGGGTGCTGGGTGCTCAGTGCTCAGGGTGCTTGGTGCTCAGTGCTCAGGGTGCTGGGTGCTCAGTACTCAGGGTGCTGGGTGCTCAGTACTCGGGTGCTGGGTGCTCAGTGCTCAGGGTGCTGGGTGCTCAGTGCTCAGGGTGCTGGGTGCTCAGTGCTCGGGTTGCTTTGTGCTCAGTGCTCAGTACTCAGGGTGCTGGGTGCTCAGTGCTCAGTACTCAGGGTGCTGGGTGCTCAGTGCTTAGGGTGCTGGGTGCTCAGTGCTCAGGGTGCTGGGTGCTCAGTGCTCGGGGTGCTGGGTGCTCAGTGCTCAGTACTCAGGGTGCTGGGTGCTCAGTGCTCAGGGTGCTGGGTGCTCAGTACTCAGGGTGCTGGGAGCTCAGTGCTCAGGGTGATCGGTGCTCAGTACTCAGGGTGCTCAGTACTCAGGGTGCTGGTTGCTCAGTGCTCGGGGTGCTGGGTGCTCAGTATTCAGGGTGCTGGGTGCTCAGTGCTTTGGGTTCTGGGTGCTCAGTGCTCAGGGTGATCGGTGCTCAGTACTCAGGGTGCTGGGTGCTCAGTGCTCAGGGTGCTGGGTGCTCAGTCCTCAGGGTGCTTAGTGCTCAGGGTGCTGGGTGCTCAGTGCTCGGGGTGCTCGGTGCTCAGTACTCAGGGTGCTGAGTGCTCAGTACTCAGGGTGCTGGGTGCTCAGTACTCAGGGTGCTGGGTGCTCAGTGCTCAGGTTGCTGGGTGATCAGTGCTCAGGGTGCTGGGTGCTCAGTGCTCAGCGTGCTGGGTGCTCAGTGCTTGGTGTGCTCGGTGCTCAGTACGTTGGGTGCTCACTACTCAGGGTGCTGGGTGCTCAGTGCTCGGGGTGATCCGTGCTCAGTACTCAGGTTGCTGGGTGCTCAGTGCTCTGGGTGCTCAGTGCTCAGTACGTTGGGTGCTCACTACTCAGGGTGCTGGGTGCTCAGTGCTCAGGGTGCTGGGTGCTCAGTGCTCAGGGTGCTTGGTGCTCTGTGCTCAGGGTGCTGGGTGCTCAGTACTCAGGGTGCTGGTTGCTCAGTACTCAGGGTGCTCAGTGCTCAGTACTCAGGGTGCTCGGTGCTCAGTACTCGGGGTGCTGGGTGCTCATTCTCGGGGTGCTTGGTGCTCAGTGCTCGGGGTGCTGGGTGCTCAGTACTCAGGGTGCTGGGTGCTCAGTGCTCAGGGTGCTGGGTGCTCAGTACTCAGGGTGCTGGGTGCTCAGTGCTCAGGGTGCTGGGTGCTCAGTACTCAGGGTGCTGGGTGCTCAGTGCTCAGGGTGCTGGGTGCTCAGTACTCAGGGTGCTGGGAGCTCAGTGCTCAGGGTGATCGGTGCTCAGTACTCAGGGTGCTCAGTACTCAGGTTGCTGGGTGCTCAGTTCTCGGGGTGCTCAGTGCTCAGTACGTTGGGTGCTCACTACTCAGGGTGCTGGGTGCTCAGTGCTCAGGGTGCTGGGTGCTCAGTGCTCAGGGTGCTGGGTGCTCAGTGCTCAGGGTGCTGGGTGCTCAGTACTCAGGGTGCTGGTTGCTCAGTACTCAGGGTGCTCAGTGCTCAGTACTCAGGGTGCTCAGTGCTCAGTACTCAGGGTGCTCAGTTCTCAGGGTGCTGGGTGCTCAGTCCTCAGGGTGCTGGGTGCTCAGTGCTCAGGGTGCTCAGTGCTCAGTGCTCAGGGTGCTGGGTGCTCAGTACTCAGGGTGCTGTGTGCTCAGTGCTCGGGGTGCTGGGTGCTCAGTACTCAGAGTGCTCGGTGCTCAGTGCTCAGGGTGCTGGGTGCTCAGTGCTCAGGGTGCTCGGTGCTTAGTACTCAGGGTGCTCGGTGCTCGGGGTGCTGGGTGCTCAGTGCACGGGGTGCTGGGTGCTCAGTGCTCGGGGTGCTGGGTGCTCAGTGCTCAGGGTGCTGGGTGCTCAGTACTCAAGGTGCTGGCTGCTCAGTACTCAGGGTGCTGGGTGCTCAGTACTCAGGGAGCTCAGTGCTTGGGGTGCTGGGTGCTCAGTACTCAGGGTGCTCAGTGCTTGGGGTGTTGGGTGCTCAGTACTCAGGTTGCTGGGTGCTCAGTGATCAGGGTGTTGGGTGCTCAGTACTCAGGGTGCTGGGTGCTCAGTACTCAGGGTGCTGGGTGCTCAGTGCTCGGGGTGCGGGGTGCTCAGTGCTCGGGGTGCTGGGTGCTCAGTGCTCGGGGTGCTGGGTGCTCAGTGCTCGGGGTGCTGGGTGCTCAGTGCTCAGGGTGCTGGGTGCTCAGTGCTCGGGGTGCTGGGTGCTCAGTGCTCGGGGTGCTGGGTTCTCAGTGCTCGGGGTGCTCGGTGCTCAGTGCTCGGGGTGCTGGGTGCTCAGTACTCGTGGTGCTCAGTGCTCAGTACTCAGGGTGCTGGGTGCTCAGTGCTCAGGGCGCTGGGTGCTCAGTGCTAGGGGTGCTGGCTGCTCGGTGTTCAGGTTGCTGGGTGGTCAGTACTCGGGGCGCTGGGTGCTCAGTACTCAGGGTGCGGGGTGCTCATTGCTTGGGGTGCTGGTTGCTCAGTGCTCGGGGTGCTGGGTGCTCAGTGCTCAGGGTGCTTGGTGCTCAGTGCTCAGGGTGCTGGGTGCTCAGTACTCAGGGTGCTGGGTGCTCAGTACTCGGGTGCTGGGTGCTCAGTGCTCAGGGTGCTGGGTGCTCAGTGCTCAGGGTGCTGGGTGCTCAGTGCTCGGGGTGCTGGGTGCTCAGTGCTCAGTACTCAGGGTGCTGGGTGCTCAGTGCTCAGTACTCAGGGTGCTGGGTGCTCAGTGCTTAGGGTGCTGGGTGCTCAGTGCTCAGGGTGCTGGGTGCTCAGTGCTCGGGGTGCTGGGTGCTCAGTGCTCAGTACTCAGGGTGCTGGGTGCTCAGTGCTCGGGGTGCTGGGTGCACAGTGCTCAGTACTCAGGGTGCTCGGTGCTCAGTGCTCGGGGTGCTGGGTGCTCAGTGCTCGGGGTGCTGGGTGCTCAGTACTCGGGGTGCTGGGTGCTCAGTCCTCAGGGTGTTGGGTGCTCAGTACTCCGGGTGCTGGGTGCTCAGTTCTCGGGGTGCTCGGTGCTCAGTACTCAGTGATCAGGGTGCTGAGTGCTCAGTGCTCAGGGTGCTGGGTGTTCAGTACTCAGGGAGCTGGGTGCTCAGTACTCAGGGTGCTGGGTGCTCAGTGCTCAGGCTGCTGGGTGCTCAGTACTCGGGGTGCTCGGTGCCCAGTGCTCAGGGTGCTGGGTGCTCAGTACTCAGGGTGCTGGGTACTCAGTGCTCAGGCTGCTCGGTGCTCAGTACTCGGGGTGCTGGGTGCTCATTCTCGGGGTGCTGGGTGCTCAGTGCTCGGGGTGCTGGGTGCTCAGTACTCAGGGTGCTGGGTGCTCAGTGCTCAGGGTGCTGGGTGCTCAGTACTCAGGGTGCTGGGTGCTCAGTGCTCAGGGTGCTGGGTGCTCAGTACTCAGGGTGCTGGGTGCTCAGTGCTCAGGGTGCTGGGTGCTCAGTACTCAGGGTGCTGGGAGCTCAGTGCTCAGGGTGATCGGTGCTCAGTACTCAGGGTGCTCAGTGCTCAGGGTGCTTGGTGCTCAGTGCTCAGGGTGCTGGGTGCTCAGTACTCAGGGTTCTCATTGCTCAGGGTGCTGGGTGCTCAGTACTCAGGGTGCTGGGTGCTCAGTACTCAGGGTGCTCAGTGCTCAGTACTCAGGGTGCTCAGTGCTCAGTACTCAGGGTGCTCGGTGCTCAGGGTGCTGGGTGCTCATTGCTCCGGGTGCTGGGTGCTCATTGCTCGCAGTGCTACATGCTCAGTGCTCGGGGTGCTCGGTGCTCAGTACTCAGGGTGCTGGGTACTCAGTGCTCAGGGTGCTCGGTGCTCAGTACTCGGGGTGCTGGGTGCTCATTCTCGGGGTGCTTGGTGCTCAGTGCTCGGGGTGCTGGGTGCTCAGTACTCAGGGTGCTGGGTGCTCAGTGCTCAGGGTGCTGGTTGCTCAGTACTCAGGGTGCTGGGTGCTCAGTGCTCAGGGTGCTGGGTGCTCAGTACTCAGGGTGCTGGGTGCTCAGTGCTCAGGGTGCTGGGTGCTCAGTACTCAGGGTGCTGGGAGCTCAGTGCTCAGGGTGATCGGTGCTCAGTACTCAGGGTGCTCAGTACTCAGGGTGCTGGGTGCTCAGTGCTCGGGGTGCTGGGTGCTCAGTATTCAGGGTGCTGGGTGCTCAGTGCTTTGGGTTCTGGGTGCTCAGTGCTCAGGGTGATCGGTGCTCAGTACTCAGGGTGCTGGGTGCTCAGTGCTCAGGGTGCTGGGTGCTCAGTCCTCAGGGTGCTTAGTGCTCAGGGTGCTGGGTGCTCAGTGCTCGGGGTGCTCGGTGCTCAGTACTCAGGGTGCTGAGTGCTCAGTACTCAGGGTGCTGGGTGCTCAGTACTCAGGGTGCTGGGTGCTCAGTGCTCAGGTTGCTGGGTGATCAGTGCTCAGGGTGCTGGGTGCTCAGTGCTCAGCGTGCTGGGTGCTCAGTGCTTGGTGTGCTCGGTGCTCAGTACGTTGGGTGCTCACTACTCAGGGTGCTGGGTGCTCAGTGCTCGAGGTGATCCGTGCTCAGTACTCAGGTTGCTGGGTGCTCAGTGCTCGGGGTGCTCAGTGCTCAGTACGTTGGGTGCTCACTACTCAGGGTGCTGGGTGCTCAGTGCTCAGGGTGCTGGGTGCTCAGTGCTCAGGGTGCTTGGTGCTCTGAGCTCAGGGTGCTGGGTGCTCAGTACTCAGGGTGCTGGTTGCTCAGTACTCAGGGTGCTCAATGCTCAGTACTCAGGGTGCTCAGTGCTCAGTACTCAGGGTGCTGGGTGCTCTGTGCTCGGGGTGCTGGGTGCTCAGTACTCAGGGTGCTGGGTGCTCAGTGCTCAGGGTGATCGGTGCTCAGTACTCAGGGTGCTCAGTACTCAGGGTGCTGGGTGCTCAGTGCTCGGGGTGCTGGGTGCTCAGTATTCAGGGTGCTGGGTGCTCAGTGCTTTGGGTTCTGGGTGCTCAGTGCTCAGGGAGATCGGTGCTCAGTACTCAGGGTGCTGGGTGCTCAGTGCTCAGGGTGCTGGGTGCTCAGTCCTCAGGGTGCTTAGTGCTCAGGGTGCTGGGTGCTCAGTGCTCGGGGTGCTCGGTGCTCAGTACTCAGGGTGCTGAGTGCTCAGTACTCAGGGTGCTGGGTGCTCAGTACTCAGGGTGCTGGGTGCTCAGTGCTCAGGTTGCTGGGTGATCAGTGCTCAGGGTGCTGGGTGCTCAGTGCTCAGCGTGCTGGGTGCTCAGTGCGCGGGGTGCTGGGTGCTCAGTACTCAGGTTGCTGGGTGCTCAGTGCTTGGTGTGCTCGGTGCTCAGTACGTTGGGTGCTCACTACTCAGGGTGCTGGGTGCTCAGTGCTCGGGGTGATCCGTGCTCAGTACTCAGGTTGCTGGGTGCTCAGTTCTCGGGGTGCTCAGTGCTCAGTACGTTGGGTGCTCACTACTCAGGGTGCTGGGTGCTCAGTGCTCAGGGTGCTGGGTGCTCAGTGCTCAGGGTGCTGGGTGCTCAGTGCTCAGGGTGCTGGGTGCTCAGTACTCAGGGTGCTGGTTGCTCAGTACTCAGGGTGCTCAGTGCTCAGTACTCAGGGTGCTCAGTGCTCAGTACACAGGGTGCTCAGTTCTCAGGGTGCTGGGTGCTCAGTCCTCAGGGTGCTGGGTGCTCAGTGCTCAGGGTGCTCAGTGCTCAGTGCTCAGGGTGCTGGGTGCTCAGTACTCAGGGTGCTGTGTGCTCAGTGCTCGGGGTGCTGGGTGCTCAGTACTCAGAGTGCTGGGTGCTCAGTGCTCAGGGTGCTGGGTGCTCAGTGCTCAGGGTGCTCGGTGCTTAGTACTCAGGGTGCTCGGTGCTCGGGGTGCTGGGTGCTCAGTGCACGGGGTGCTGGGTGCTC
Source organism: Microtus oregoni (assembly GCF_018167655.1). Lineage (NCBI taxonomy): Eukaryota > Metazoa > Chordata > Mammalia > Rodentia > Cricetidae > Microtus > Microtus oregoni. The sequence continues at coordinate 141,026 of NW_024544044.1, read as the reverse complement.
AGTGCTCGGGGTGCTGTGTGCTCAGTGCTCAGGGTGCTGGGTGCTCAGTACTCAAGGTGCTGGCTGCTCAGTACTCAGGGTGCTGGGTGCTCAGTACTCAGGGAGCTCAGTGCTTGGGGTGCTGGGTGCTCAGTACTCAGGGTGCTCAGTGCTTGGGGTGTTGGGTGCTCAGTACTCAGGTTGCTGGGTGCTCAGTGATCAGGGTGTTGGGTGCTCAGTACTCAAGGTGCTGGGTGCTCAGTACTCAGGGTGCTGGGTGCTCAGTGCTCGGGGTGCTGGGTGCTCAGTGCTCGGGGTGCTGGGTGCTCAGTGCTCGGGGTGCTGGGTGCTCAGTGCTCAGGGTGCTGGGTTCTCAGTGCTCGGGGTGCTCGGTGCTCAGTGCTCGGGGTGCTGGGTGCTCAGTCCTCGTGGTGCTCAGTGCTCAGTACTCAGGGTGCTGGGTGCTCAGTGCTCAGGGCGCTGGGTGCTCAGTGCTAGGGGTGCTGGCTGCTCGGTGCTCAGGTGGCTGGGTGGTCAGTACTCGGGGCGCTGGGTGCTCGGTACTCAGGGTGCGGGGTGCTCATTGCTTGGGGTGCTGGTTGCTCAGTGCTCGGGGTGCTGGGTGCTCAGTGCTCAGGGTGCTTGGTGCTCAGTGCTCAGGGTGCTGGGTGCTCAGTACTCAGGGTGCTGGGTGCTCAGTACTCGGGTGCTGGGTGCTCAGTGCTCAGGGTGCTGGGTGCTCAGTGCTCAGGGTGCTGGGTGCTCAGTGCTCGGGGTGCTGGGTGCTCAGTGCTCAGTACTCAGGGTGCTGGGTGCTCAGTGCTCAGTACTGAGGGTGCTGGGTGCTCAGTGCTTAGGGTGCTGGGTGCTCAGTGCTCAGGGTGCTGGGTGCTCAGTGCTCGGGGTGCTGGGTGCTCAGTGCTCAGTACTCAGGGTGCTGGGTGCTCAGTGCTCGGGGTGCTGGGTGCCCAGTGCTCAGTACTCAGGGTGCTGGGTGCTCAGTGCTCGGGGTGCTGGGTGCTCAGTGCTCGGGGTGCTGGGTGCTCAGTACTCGGGGTGCTGGGTGCTCAGTCCTCAGGGTGTTGGGTGCTCAGTACTCCTGGTGCTGGGTGCTCAGTTCTCGGGGTGCTCGGTGCTCAGTACTCAGTGATCAGGGTTCTGAGTGCTCAGTGCTCAGGGTGCTGGGTGTTCAGTACTCAGGGAGCTGGGTGCTCAGTACTCAGGGTGCTGGGTGCTCAGTGCTCAGGGTGCTGGGTGCTCAGTACTCGGGGTGCTCGGTGCCCAGTGCTCAGGGTGCTGGGTGCTCAGTACTCAGGGTGCTGGGTACTCAGTGCTCAGGGTGCTCGGTGCTCAGTACTCGGGGTGCTGGGTGCTCATTCTCGGGGTGCTGGGTGCTCAGTGCTCGGGGTGCTGGGTGCTCAGTACTCAGGGTGCTGGGTGCTCAGTGCTCAGGGTGCTGGGTGCTCAGTACTCAGGGTGCTGGGTGCTCAGTGCTCAGGGTGCTGGGTGCTCAGTACTCAGGGTGCTGGGTGCTCAGTGCTCAGGGTGCTGGGTGCTCAGTACTCAGGGTGCTGGGAGCTCAGTGCTCAGGGTGATCGGTGCTCAGTACTCAGGGTGCTCAGTACTCAGGGTGCTGGGTGCTCAGTGCTCGGGGTGCTGGGTGCTCAGTACTCAGGGTGCTGGGTGCTCAGTGCTTTGGGTTCTGGGTGCTCAGTGCTCAGGGTGATCGGTGCTCAGTACTCAGGGTGCTGGGTGCTCAGTGCTCAGGGTGCTGGGTGCTCAGTCCTCAGGGTGCTTAGTGCTCAGGGTGCTGGGTGCTCAGTGCTCGGGGTGCTCGGTGCTCAGTACTCAGGGTGCTGAGTGCTCAGTACTCAGGGTGCTGGGTGCTCAGTACTCAGGGTGCTGGGTGCTCAGTGCTCAGGTTGCTGGGTGATCAGTGCTCAGGGTGCTGGGTGCCCAGTGCTCAGCGTGCTGGGTGCTCAGTGCTTGGTGTGCTCGGTGCTCAGTACGTTGTGTGCTCACTACTCAGGGTGCTGGGTGCTCAGTGCTCGGGGTGATCCGTGCTCAGTACTCAGGTTGCTGGGTGCTCAGTGCTCGGGGTGCTCAGTGCTCAGTACGTTGGGTGCTCACTACTCAGGGTGCTGGGTGCTCAGTGCTCAGGGTGCTGGGTGCTCAGTGCTCAGGGTGCTTGGTGCTCTGTGCTCAGGGTGCTGGGTGCTCAGTACTCAGGGTGCTCAGTGCTCAGTACTCAGGGTGCTCAGTGCTCAGTACTCAGGGTGCTCAGTTCTCAGGGTGCTGGGTGCTCAGTACTCAGGGTGCATTGTGCTCAGTGCTCGGGGTGCTGGGTGCTCAGTGCTCAGGGTGCTCGGTGCTTAGTACTCAGGGTGCTCGGTGCTCGGGGTGCTGGGTGCTCAGTGCACGGGGTGCTGGGTGCTCAGTGCTCGGGGTGCTGGGTGCTCAGTGCTCAGGGTGCTGGGTGCTCAGTACTCAAGGTGCTGGCTGCTCAGTACTCAGGGTGCTGGGTGCTCAGTACTCAGGGAGCTCAGTGCTTGGGGTGCTGGGTGCTCAGTACTCAGGGTGCTCAGTGCTTGGGGTGTTGGGTGCTCAGTACTCAGGTTGCTGGGTGCTCAGTGATCAGGGTGTTGGGTGCTCAGTACTCAGGGTGCTGGGTGCTCAGTACTCAGGGTGCTGGGTGCTCAGTGCTCGGGGTGCTGGGTGCTCAGTGCTCGGGGTGCTGGGTGCTCAGTGCTCGGGGTGCTGGGTTCTCAGTGCTCGGGGTGCTGGGTGCTCAGTGCTCAGGGTGCTGGGTGCTCAGTGCTCGGGGTGCTGGGTGCTCAGTGCTCGGGGTGCTGGGTTCTCAGTGCTCGGGGTGCTCGGTGCTCAGTGCTCGGGGTGCTGGGTGCTCAGTACTCGTGGTAATCAGTGCTCAGTACTCAGGGTGCTGGGTGCTCAGTACTCAGGGTGCTGGGTGCTCAGTGCTCAGGTTGCTGGGTGGTCAGTACTCGGGGTGCTGGGTGCTCAGTACTCAGGGTGCGGGGTGCTCATTGCTTGGGGTGCTGGTTGCTCAGTGCTCGGGGTGCTGGGTGCTCAGTGCTCGGGGCGCTGGGTGCTCAGTGCTCGGGTCGCTGGTTGCTCAGTGCCCGGGGCGCTGGGTGCTCAGTGCTCTGGGTGCTCGGTGCTCAGTACTCAGGGTGCTGGGTTCTCAGTGCTCGGGTTGCACGGTGCTCAGTATGTTGGGTGCTCAATACTCAGGGTGCTGAGTGCTCAGTGCTCAGGGTGCTCAGTGCTCAGTACTCAGGGTGCTCAGTGCTCAGTACTCAGGGTGCTCGGTGCTCAGGGTGCTGGGTGCTCAGCGCTCGGGGTGCTGGGTGCTCATTACTCGCGGTGCTGCGTGCTCAGTGCTCGGGGTGCTCGGTGCTCAGCACTCAGGGTGCTGGGTGCTCAGTACTCAGGTGCTGGGTGCTCAGTGCTCAGGGTGCTGGGTGCTCAGTGTTCGGGGTGCTGGGTGCTCAGTGCTCAGTACTCAGGGTGCTTGGTGTTCAGTGCTTGGGGTGCTGGGTGCTCAGTGCTCAGGGTGCTCAGTGCTCAGTACTCGGGGTGCTGGGTGCTCAGAGCTCAGGGTGCTCAATGCTCAGTACTCGGGGTGCTGTGTGCTCAGTGCTCAGGGTGCTCAGTGCTCGGGGTGCTGGGTGCTCAGTGCTCGGGGCGCTGGGTGCTCAGTGCTCGGGGTGCTGGGTGCTCAGTACTCAGGGTGCTGGGTGCTCAGTGCTCAGGGTGCTCAGTGCTCAGTACTCAGTGCTCAGGGTGCTCAGTACTCGGGGTGCTGGGTGCTCAGTGCTCAGGGTGCTCAGTGCTCAGTACTCAGTGCTCAGGGTGCTCAGTGCTCAGTGCTCAGGGTGCTGTATGTTCAGTACTCAGGGTGCTGGTTGCTCAGTACTCAGGGTGCTGGGTGCTCAGTGCTCAGGGTGCTGGGTGCTCAGTGCTCGGGGTGCTCAGTACTCAGGGTGCTGTGTGTTCAGTGCTCAGGGTACTGGATGCTCAGTACTCAGGGTGCTCGGTGCTTAGTACTCAGGGTGCTGGGTGCTCAGTACTCCGGGTGCTGGGTGCTCAGTGCTCGGGGTACTCGGAGCTCAGTACTCAGGGTGCTGGGTGCTCAGTTCTCGGGGTGATCGGTGCTCAGTACTCAGGGTGCTGGGTGCTCAGTGCTCGGGGTGCTTGGTGCTCAGTACGTTGGGTGCTCACTACTCAGGGTGCTGGGTGCTCAGTGCTCAGTGTGCTGGGTGCTCAGTGCTCAGGGTGCTGGGTGCTCAGTGCTCAGGGTGCTGTGTGCACAGTACTCAGGGTGCTGGGTGCTCAGTGCTCGGGGTGCTGGGTGCTCAGTACTCAGGGTGCTGGGTGCTCAGTACTCGGGTGCTGGGTGCTCAGTACTCAGGGTGCTGGGTGCTCAGTGCTCGGGGTGCTGGGTGCTCAGTGCTCAGTACTCAGGGTGCTGGGTGCTCAGTGCTCGGGGTGCTGGGTGCTCAGTGCTCAGGGTGCTGGGTGCTCTGTGCTCGGGGTGCTGGGTGCTCAGTACTCAGGGTGCTGGGTGCTCAGTACTCGGGTGCTGGGTGCTCAGTGCTCAGGGTGCTGGGTGCTCAGTGCTCGGGGTGCTGGGTGCTCAGTGCTCAGTACTCAGGGTGCTGGGTGCTCAGTGCTCGGGGTTCCTGGGTGCTCAGTGCTCAGGGTGCTGGGTGCTCAGTGCTCAGGGCGCTGGGTGCTCAGTGCTCAGTCCTCAGGGTGATGGGTGCACAGTGCTCAGGGTGCTGGGTGCTCAGTGCTCAGGGTGCTGGGTACTCAGTGCTCGGGGTGCTGGGTGCTCAGTACTCAGGGTGCTGGGTGCTCAGTACACATGGTGCTGGGTTCTCAGTGCTCGGGTTGCTGGGTGCTCAGTGCTCGGGGTGCTGGGTGCTCAGTGCTCGGGGTGCTGTGTGTTCAGTGCTCACGGTGCTGGGTGTTCAGTACTCAGGGTGCTGGGTGCTCAGTACTCAGGGTTCTCATTGCTCAGGGTGCTGGGTGCTCAGTACTCAGGGTGCTGGGTGCTCAGTACTCAGGGTGCTCAGTGCTCAGTACTCAGGGTGCTCAGTGCTCAGTACTCAGGGTGCTCGGTGCTCAGGGTGCTGGGTGCTCATTGCTCCGGGTGCTGGGTGCTCATTGCTCGCGGTGCTGCAAGCTCAGTGCTCGGGGTGCTCGGTGCTCAGTACTCAGGGTGCTGGGTATTCAGTGCTCAGGGTGCTCGGTGCTCAGTACTCGGGGTGCTGGGTGCTCATTCTCGGGGTGCTTGGTGCTCAGTGCTCGGGGTGCTGGGTGCTCAGTACTCAGGGTGCTGGGTGCTCAGTGCTCAGGGTGCTGGGTGCTCAGTACTCAGGGTGCTGGGTGCTCAGTGCTCAGGGTGCTGGGTGCTCAGTACTCAGGGTGCTGGGTGCTCAGTGCTCAGGGTGCTGAGTGCTCAGTACTCAGGGTGCTGGGAGCTCAGTGCTCAGGGTGATCGGTGCTCAGTACTCAGGGTGCTCAGTACTCAGGGTGCTGTGTGCTCAGTGCTCGGGGTGCTGGGTGCTCAGTATTCAGGGTGCTGGGTGCTCAGTGCTTTGGGTTCTGGGTGCTCAGTGCTCAGGGTGATCGGTGCTCAGTACTCAGCGTGCTGGGTGCTCAGTGCTCAGGGTGCTGGGTGTTCAGTCCTCAGGGTGCTTAGTGCTCAGGGTGCTGGGTGCTCAGTGCTCGGGGTGCTCGGTGCTCAGTACTCAGGGTGCTGAGTGCTCAGTACTCAGGGTGCTGGGTGCTCAGTACTCAGGGTGCTGGGTGCTCAGTGCTCAGGTTGCTGGGTGATCAGTGCTCAGGGTGCTGGGTGCTCAGTGCTTGGTGTGCTCGGTGCTCAGTACGTTGGGTGCTCACTACTCAGGGTGCTGGGTGCTCAGTGCTCGGGGTGATCCGTGCTCAGTACTCAGGTTGCTGGGTGCTCAGTTCTCGGGGTGCTCAGTGCTCAGTACGTTGGGTGCTCACTACTCAGGGTGCTGGGTGCTCAGTGCTCAGGGTGCTGGGTGCTCAGTGCTCAGGGTGCTGGGTGCTCAGTGCTCAGGGTGCTGGGTGCTCAGTACTCAGGGTGCTGGTTGCTCAGTACTCAGGGTGCTCAGTGCTCAGTACTCAGGGTGCTCAGTGCTCAGTACTCAGGGTGCTCAGTTCTCAGGGTGCTGGGTGCTCAGTGCTCAGGGTGCTGGGTGCTCAGTGCTCAGGGTGCTCAGTGCTCAGTGCTCAGGGTGCTGGGTGCTCAGTACTCAGGGTGCTGTGTGCTCAGTGCTCGGGGTGCTGGGTGCTCAGTACTCAGAGTGCTGGGTGCTCAGTGCTCAGGGTGCTGAGTGCTCAGTGCTCAGGGTGCTCGGTGCTTAGTACTCAGGGTGCTCGGTGCTCGGGGTGCTGGGTGCTCAGTGCACGGGGTGCTGGGTGCTCAGTGCTCGGGGTGCTGGGTGCTCAGTGCTCAGGGTGCTGGGTGCTCAGTACTCAAGGTGCTGGCTGCTCAGTACTCAGGGTGCTGGGTGCGCAGTACTCAGGGAGCTCAGTGCTTGGGGTGCTGGGTGCTCAGTACTCAGGGTGCTCAGTGCTTGGGGTGTTGGGTGATCAGTACTCAGGTTGCTGGGTGCTCAGTGATCAGGGTGTTGGGTGCTCAGTACTCAGGGTGCTGGGTGCTCAGTACTCAGGGTGCTGGGTGCTCAGTGCTCGGGGTGCTGGGTGCTCAGTGCTCGGGGTGCTGGGTGCTCAGTGCTCGGGTTGCTGGGTGCTCAGTGCTCGGGGTGCTGGGTGCTCAGTGCTCAGGGTGCTGGGTGCTCAGTGCTCGGGGTGCTGGGTGCTCAGTGCTCGGGGTGCTGGGTTCTCAGTGCTCGGGGTGCTCGGTGCTCAGTGCTCGGGGTGCTGGGTGCTCAGTACTCGTGGTGCTCAGTGCTCAGTACTCAGGGTGCTGGGTGCTCAGTGCTCAGGGCGCTGGGTGCTCAGTCCTAGGGGTGCTGGCTGCTCGGTGCTCAGGTTGCTGGGTGGTCAGTACTCGGGGCGCTGGGTGCTCAGTACTCAGGGTGCGGGGTGCTCATTGCTTGGGGTGCTGGTTGCTCAGTGCTCGGGGTGCTGTGTGCTCAGTGCTCAGGGTGCTTGGTGCTCAGTGCTCAGGGTGCTGGGTGCTCAGTACTCAGGGTGCTGGGTGCTCAGTACTCGGGTGCTGGGTGCTCAGTGCTCAGGGTGCTGGGTGCTCAGTGCTCAGGGTGCTGGGTGCTCAGTGCTCGGGGTGCTGGGTGCTCAGTGCTCAGTACTCAGGGTGCTGGGTGCTCAGTGCTCAGTACTGAGGGTGCTGGGTGCTCAGTGCTTAGGGTGCTGGGTGCTCAGTGCTCAGGGTGCTGGGTGCTCAGTGCTCGGGGTGCTGGGTGCTCAGTGCTCAGTACTCAGGGTGCTGGGTGCTCAGTGCTCGGGGTGCTGGGTGCCCAGTGCTCAGTACTCAGGGTGCTGGGTGCTCAGTGCTCGGGGTGCTGGGTGCTCAGTGCTCGGGGTGCTGGGTGCTCAGTACTCGGGGTGCTGGGTGCTCAGTCCTCAGGGTGTTGGGTGCTCAGTACTCCGGGTGCTGGGTGCTCAGTTCTCGGGGTGCTCGGTGCTCAGTACTCAGTGATCAGGGTGCTGAGTGCTCAGTGCTCAGGGTGCTGGGTGTTCAGTACTCAGGGAGCTGGGTGCTCAGTACTCAGGGTGCTGGGTGCTCAGTGCTCAGGCTGCTGGGTGCTCAGTACTCGGGGTGCTCGGTGCCCAGTGCTCAGGGTGCTGGGTGCTCAGTACTCAGGGTGCTGGGTACTCAGTGCTCAGGGTGCTCGGTGCTCAGTACTCGGGGTGCTGGGTGCTCATTCTCGGGGTGCTGGGTGCTCAGTGCTCGGGGTGCTGGGTGCTCAGTACTCAGGGTGCTGGGTGCTCAGTGCTCAGGGTGCTGGGTGCTCAGTACTCAGGGTGCTGGGTGCTCAGTGCTCAGGGTGCTGGGTGCTCAGTACTCAGGGTGCTGGGTGCTCAGTGCTCAGGGTGCTGGGTGCTCAGTACTCAGGGTGCTGGGAGCTCAGTGCTCAGGGTGATCGGTGCTCAGTACTCAGGGTGCTCTTTGCTCAGGGTGCTTGGTGCTCAGTGCTCAGGGTGCTGGGTGCTCAGTACTCAGGGTTCTCATTGCTCAGGGTGCTGGGTGCTCAGTACTCAGGGTGCTGGGTGCTCAGTACTCAGGGTGCTCAGTGCTCAGTACTCAGGGTGCTCAGTGCTCAGTACTCAGGGTGCTCGGTGCTCAGGGTGCTGGGTGCTCATTGCTCCGGGTGCTGGGTGCTCATTGCTCGCGGTGCTACATGCTCAGTGCTCGGGGTGCTCGGTGCTCAGTACTCAGGGTGCTGGGTACTCAGTGCTCAGGGTGCTCGGTGCTCAGTACTCGGGGTGCTGGGTGCTCATTCTCGGGGTGCTTGGTGCTCAGTGCTCGGGGTGCTGGGTGCTCAGTACTCAGGGTGCTGGGTGCTCAGTGCTCAGGGTGCTGGGTGCTCAGTACTCAGGGTGCTGGGTGCTCAGTGCTCAGGGTGCTGGGTGCTCAGTACTCAGGGTGCTGGGTGCTCAGTGCTCAGGGTGCTGGGTGCTCAGTACTCAGGGTGCTGGGAGCTCAGTGCTCAGGGTGATCGGTGCTCAGTACTCAGGGTGCTCAGTACTCAGGGTGCTGGGTGCTCAGTGCTCGGGGTGCTGGGTGCTCAGTATTCAGGGTGCTGGGTGCTCAGTGCTTTGGGTTCTGGGTGCTCAGTGCTCAGGGTGATCGGTGCTCAGAACTCAGGGTGCTGGGTGCTCAGTGCTCAGGGTGCTGGGTGCTCAGTCCTCAGGGTGCTTAGTGCTCAGGGTGCTGGGTGCTCAGTGCTCGGGGTGCTCGGTGCTCAGTACTCAGGGTGCTGAGTGCTCAGTACTCAGGGTGCTGGGTGCTCAGTACTCAGGGTGCTGGGTGCTCAGTGCTCAGGTTGCTGGGTGATCAGTGCTCAGGGTGCTGGGTCCTCAGTGCTCAGCGTGCTGGGTGCTCAGTGCTCGGGGTGCTGGGTGCTCAGTACTCAGGTTGCTGGGTGCTCAGTGCTTGGTGTGCTCGGTGCTCAGAACGTTGGGTGCTCACTACTCAGGGTGCTGGGTGCTCAGTGCTCGGGGTGATCCGTGCTCAGTACTCAGGTTGCTGGGTGCTCAGTTCTCGGGGTGCTCAGTGCTCAGTACGTTGGGTGCTCACTACTCAGGGTGCTGGGTGCTCAGTGCTCAGGGTGCTGGGTGCTCAGTGCTCAGGGTGCTTGGTGCTCAGTGCTCAGGGTGCAGGGTGCTCAGTACTCAGGGTGCTGGTTGCTCAGTACTCAGGGTGCTCAGTGCTCAGTACTCAGGGTGCTCAGTGCTCAGTACTCAGGGTGCTCAGTTCTCAGGGTGCTGGGTGCTCAGTCCTCAGGGTGCTGGGTGCTCAGTGCTCAGGGTGCTCAGTGCTCAGTGCTCAGGGTGCTGGGTGCTCAGTACTCAGGGTGCTGTGTGCTCAGTGCTCCGGGTGCTGGGTGCTCAGTACTCAGAGTGCTGGGTGCTCAGTGCTCAGGGTGCTGGGTGCTCAGTGCTCAGGGTGCTCGGTGCTTAGTACTCAGGGTGCTCGGTGCTCGGGGTGCTGGGTGCTCAGTGCACGGGGTGCTGGGTGCTCAGTGCACGGGGTGCTGGGTGCTCAGTGCTCGGGGTGCTGGGTGCTCAGTGCTCAGGGTGCTGGGTGCACAGTACTCAGGGTGCTGGGTTCTCAGTGCTCGGGGTGCTGGGTGCTCAGTACTCAGGGTGCTGGGTGCTCAGTACTCGGGTGCTGGGTGCTCAGTACTCAGGGTGCTGGGTGCTCAGTGCTCGGGGTGCTGGGTGCTCAGTGCTCAGTACTCAGGGTGCTGGGTGCTCAGTGCTCGGGGTGCTGGGTGCTCAGTGCTCAGGGTGCTGGGTGCTCAGTGCTCGGGGTGCTGGGTGCTCAGTACTCAGGGTGCTGGGTGCTCAGTACTCGGGTGCTGGGTGCTCAGTGCTCAGGGTGCTGGGTGCTCAGTGCTCGGGGTGCTGGGTGCTCAGTGCTCAGTACTCAGGGTGCTGGGTGCTCAGTGCTCGGGGTGCTGGGTGCTCAGTGCTCAGGGTGCTGGGTGCTCAGTGCTCAGGGCGCTGGGTGCTCAGTGCTCAGTCCTCAGGGTGATGGGTGCACAGTGCTCAGGGTGCTGGGTGCTCAGTGCTCAGGGTGCTGGGTACTCAGTGCTCGTTGTGCTGGGTGCTCAGTACTCAGGGTGCTGGGTGCTCAGTACACATGGTGCTGGGTTCTCAGTGCTCGGGTTGCTGGGTGCTCAGTGCTCGGGTTGCTGGGTGCTCAGTGCTCGGGGTGCTGTGTGTTCAGTGCTCACGGTGCTGGTTGTTCAGTACTCAGGGTGCTGGGTGCTCAGTACTCAGGGTTCTCATTGCTCAGGGTGCTGGGTGCTCAGTACTCTGGGTGCTGGGTGCTCAGTACTCAGGGTTCTCATTGCTCAGGGTGCTGGGTGCTCAGTGCTCGGGTTGCTGGGTGCTCAGTGCTCGGGGTGCTGGGTGCTCAGTGCTCAGGGTGCTGGGTGCTCAGTGCTCGGGGTGCTGGGTGCTCAGTGCTCGGGGTGCTGGGTTCTCAGTGCTCGGGGTGCTCGGTGCTCAGTGCTCGGGGTGCTGGGTGCTCAGTACTCGTGGTGCTCAGTGCTCAGTACTCAGGGTGCTGGGTGCTCAGTGCTCAGGGCGCTGGGTGCTCAGTCCTAGGGGTGCTGGCTGCTCGGTGCTCAGGTTGCTGGGTGGTCAGTACTCGGGGCGCTGGGTGCTCAGTACTCAGGGTGCGGGGTGCTCATTGCTTGGGGTGCTGGTTGCTCAGTGCTCGGGGTGCTGTGTGCTCAGTGCTCAGGGTGCTTGGTGCTCAGTGCTCAGGGTGCTGGGTGCTCAGTACTCAGGGTGCTGGGTGCTCAGTACTCGGGTGCTGGGTGCTCAGTGCTCAGGGTGCTGGGTGCTCAGTGCTCAGGGTGCTGGGTGCTCAGTGCTCGGGGTGCTGGGTGCTCAGTGCTCAGTACTCAGGGTGCTGGGTGCTCAGTGCTCAGTACTGAGGGTGCTGGGTGCTCAGTGCTTAGGGTGCTGGGTGCTCAGTGCTCAGGGTGCTGGGTGCTCAGTGCTCGGGGTGCTGGGTGCTCAGTGCTCAGTACTCAGGGTGCTGGGTGCTCAGTGCTCGGGGTGCTGGGTGCCCAGTGCTCAGTACTCAGGGTGCTGGGTGCTCAGTGCTCGGGGTGCTGGGTGCTCAGTGCTCGGGGTGCTGGGTGCTCAGTACTCGGGGTGCTGGGTGCTCAGTCCTCAGGGTGTTGGGTGCTCAGTACTCCGGGTGCTGGGTGCTCAGTTCTCGGGGTGCTCGGTGCTCAGTACTCAGTGATCAGGGTGCTGAGTGCTCAGTGCTCAGGGTGCTGGGTGTTCAGTACTCAGGGAGCTGGGTGCTCAGTACTCAGGGTGCTGGGTGCTCAGTGCTCAGGCTGCTGGGTGCTCAGTACTCGGGGTGCTCGGTGCCCAGTGCTCAGGGTGCTGGGTGCTCAGTACTCAGGGTGCTGGGTACGCAGTGCTCAGGGTGCTCGGTGCTCAGTACTCGGGGTGCTGGGTGCTCATTCTCGGGGTGCTGGGTGCTCAGTGCTCGGGGTGCTGGGTGCTCAGTACTCAGGGTGCTGGGTGCTCAGTGCTCAGGGTGCTGGGTGCTCAGTACTCAGGGTGCTGGGTGCTCAGTGCTCAGGGTGCTGGGTGCTCAGTACTCAGGGTGCTGGGTGCTCAGTGCTCAGGGTGCTGGGTGCTCAGTACTCAGGGTGCTGGGAGCTCAGTGCTCAGGGTGATCGGTGCTCAGTACTCAGGGTGCTCTTTGCTCAGGGTGCTTGGTGCTCAGTGCTCAGGGTGCTGGGTGCTCAGTACTCAGGGTTCTCATTGCTCAGGGTGCTGGGTGCTCAGTACTCAGGGTGCTGGGTGCTCAGTACTCAGGGTGCTCAGTGCTCAGTACTCAGGGTGCTCAGTGCTCAGTACTCAGGGTGCTCGGTGCTCAGGGTGCTGGGTGCTCATTGCTCCGGGTGCTGGGTGCTCATTGCTCGCGGTGCTACATGCTCAGTGCTCGGGGTGCTCGGTGCTCAGTACTCAGGGTGCTGGGTACTCAGTGCTCAGGGTGCTCGGTGCTCAGTACTCGGGGTGCTGGGTGCTCATTCTCGGGGTGCTTGGTGCTCAGTGCTCGGGGTGCTGGGTGCTCAGTACTCAGGGTGCTGGGTGCTCAGTGCTCAGGGTGCTGGGTGCTCAGTACTCAGGGTGCTGGGTGCTCAGTGCTCAGGGTGCTGGGTGCTCAGTACTCAGGGTGCTGGGTGCTCAGTGCTCAGGGTGCTGGGTGCTCAGTACTCAGGGTGCTGGGAGCTCAGTGCTCAGGGTGATCGGTGCTCAGTACTCAGGGTGCTCAGTACTCAGGGTGCTGGGTGCTCAGTGCTCGGGGTGCTGGGTGCTCAGTATTCAGGGTGCTGGGTGCTCAGTGCTTTGGGTTCTGGGTGCTCAGTGCTCAGGGTGATCGGTGCTCAGTACTCAGGGTGCTGGGTGCTCAGTGCTCAGGGTGCTGGGTGCTCAGTCCTCAGGGTGCTTAGTGCTCAGGGTGCTGGGTGCTCAGTGCTCGGGGTGCTCGGTGCTCAGTACTCAGGGTGCTGAGTGCTCAGTACTCAGGGTGCTGGGTGCTCAGTACTCAGGGTGCTGGGTGCTCAGTGCTCAGGTTGCTGGGTGATCAGTGCTCAGGGTGCTGGGTCCTCAGTGCTCAGCGTGCTGGGTGCTCAGTGCTCGGGGTGCTGGGTGCTCAGTACTCAGGTTGCTGGGTACTCAGTGCTTGGTGTGCTCGGTGCTCAGAACGTTGGGTGCTCACTACTCAGGGTGCTGGGTGCTCAGTGCTCGGGGTGATCCGTGCTCAGTACTCAGGTTGCTGGGTGCTCAGTTCTCGGGGTGCTCAGTGCTCAGTACGTTGGGTGCTCACTACTCAGGGTGCTGGGTGCTCAGTGCTCAGGGTGCTGGGTGCTCAGTGCTCAGGGTGCTTGGTGCTCAGTGCTCAGGGTGCAGGGTGCTCAGTACTCAGGGTGCTGGTTGCTCAGTACTCAGGGTGCTCAGTGCTCAGTACTCAGGGTGCTCAGTGCTCAGTACTCAGGGTGCTCAGTTCTCAGGGTGCTGGGTGCTCAGTCCTCAGGGTGCTGGGTGCTCAGTGCTCAGGGTGCTCAGTGCTCAGTGCTCAGGGTGCTGGGTGCTCAGTACTCAGGGTGCTGTGTGCTCAGTGCTCCGGGTGCTGGGTGCTCAGTACTCAGAGTGCTGGGTGCTCAGTGCTCAGGGTGCTGGGTGCTCAGTGCTCAGGGTGCTCGGTGCTTAGTACACAGGGTGCTCGGTGCTCGGGGTGCTGGGTGCTCAGTGCACGGGGTGCTGGGTGCTCAGTGCACGGGGTGCTGGGTGCTCAGTGCTCGGGGTGCTGGGTGCTCAGTGCTCAGGGTGCTGGGTGCACAGTACTCAGGGTGCTGGGTTCTCAGTGCTCGGGGTGCTGGGTGCTCAGTACTCAGGGTGCTGGGTGCTCAGTACTCGGGTGCTGGGTGCTCAGTACTCAGGGTGCTGGGTGCTCAGTGCTCGGGGTGCTGGGTGCTCAGTGCTCAGTACTCAGGGTGCTGGGTGCTCAGTGCTCGGGGTGCTGGGTGCTCAGTGCTCAGGGTGCTGGGTGCTCAGTGCTCGGGGTGCTGGGTGCTCAGTACTCAGGGTGCTGGGTGCTCAGTACTCGGGTGCTGGGTGCTCAGTGCTCAGGGTGCTGGGTGCTCAGTGCTCGGGGTGCTGGGTGCTCAGTGCTCAGTACTCAGGGTGCTGGGTGCTCAGTGCTCGGGGTGCTGGGTGCTCAGTGCTCAGGGTGCTGGGTGCTCAGTGCTCAGGGCGCTGGGTGCTCAGTGCTCAGTCCTCAGGGTGATGGGTGCACAGTGCTCAGGGTGCTGGGTGCTCAGTGCTCAGGGTGCTGGGTACTCAGTGCTCGTTGTGCTGGGTGCTCAGTACTCAGGGTGCTGGGTGCTCAGTACACATGGTGCTGGGTTCTCAGTGCTCGGGTTGCTGGGTGCTCAGTGCTCGGGTTGCTGGGTGCTCAGTGCTCGGGGTGCTGTGTGTTCAGTGCTCACGGTGCTGGTTGTTCAGTACTCAGGGTGCTGGGTGCTCAGTACTCAGGGTTCTCATTGCTCAGGGTGCTGGGTGCTCAGTACTCTGGGTGCTGGGTGCTCAGTACTCAGGGTGCTCAGTGCTCAGTACTCAGGGTGCTCAGTGCTCAGTACTCAGGGTGCTCGGTGCTCAGGGTGCTGGGTGCTCATTGCTCCGGGTGCTGGGTGCTCATTGCTCGCGGTGCTGCATGCTCAGTGCTCGGGGTGCTCGGTGCTCAGTACTCAGGGTGCTGGGTACTCAGTGCTCAGGGTGCTCGGTGCTCAGTACTCGGGGTGCTGGGTGCTCATTCTCGGGGTGCTTGGTGCTCAGTGCTCGGGGTGCTGGGTGCTCAGTACTCAGGGTGCTGGGTGCTCAGTGCTCAGGGTGCTGGGTGCTCAGTACTCAGGGTGCTGGGTGCTCAGTGCTCAGGGTGCTGGGTGCTCAGTACTCAGGGTGCTGGGTGCTCAGTGCTCAGGGTGCTGAGTGCTCAGTACTCAGGGTGCTGGGAGCTCAGTGCTCAGGGTGATCGGTGCTCAGTACTCAGGGTGCTCAGTACTCAGGTTGCTGGGTGCTCAGTCCTCGGGGTGCTGGGTGCTCAGTATTCAGGGTGCTGGGTGCTCAGTGCTTTGGGTTCTGGGTGCTCAGTGCTCAGGGTGATCGGTGCTCAGTACTCAGGGTGCTGGGTGCTCAGTGCTCAGGGTGCTGGGTGCTCAGTCCTCAGGGTGCTTAGTGCTCAGGGTGCTGGGTGCTCAGTGCTCGGGGTGCTCGGTGCTCAGTACTCAGGGTGCTGAGTGCTCAGTACTCAGGGTGCTGGGTGCTCAGTACTCAGGGTGCTGGGTGCTCAGTGCTCAGGTTGCTGGGTGATCAGTGCTCAGGGTGCTGGGTGCTCAGTGCTCAGCGTGCTGGGTGCTCAGTGCTCGGGGTGCTGGGTGCTCAGTACTCAGGGTGCTGTGTGCTCAGTGCTCGGGGTGCTGGGTGCTCAGTACTCAGAGTGCTGGGTGCTCAGTGCTCAGGGTGCTGGGTGCTCAGTGCTCAGGGTGCTCGGTGCTTAGTACTCAGGGTGCTCGGTGCTCGGGGTGCTGGGTGCTCAGTGCACGGGGTGCTGGGTGCTCAGTGCTCGGGGTGCTGGGTGTTCAGTGCTCAGGGTGCTGGGTGCTCAGTGCTCAGGGTGCTGGGTGCTCAGTGCTCAGGGTGTTGGGTGCACAGTACTCAGGGTGCTGGCTGCTCAGTGCTCGGGGTGCTGGGTGCTCAGTGCTCAGGGTGCTGGGTGCTCAGTACTCAGGGTGCTGGGTGCTCAGTGCTCAGGGTGCTGAGTGCTCAGTACTCAGGGTGCTGGAAGCTCAGTGCTCAGGGTGATCGGTGCTCAGTACTCAGGGTGCTCAGTACTCAGGGTGCTGGGTGCTCAGTCCTCGGGGTGCTGGGTGCTCAGTATTCAGGGTGCTGGGTGCTCAGTGCTTTGGGTTCTGGGTGCTCAGTGCTCAGGGTGATCGGTGCTCAGTACTCAGGGTGCTGGGTGCTCAGTGCTCAGGGTGCTGGGTGCTCAGTCCTCAGGGTGCTTAGTGCTCAGGGTGCTGGGTGCTCAGTGCTCGGGGTGCTCGGTGCTCAGTACTCAGGGTGCTGAGTGCTCAGTACTCAGGGTGCTGGGTGCTCAGTACTCAGGGTGCTGGGTGCTCAGTGCTCAGGTTGCTGGGTGATCAGTGCTCAGGGTGCTGGGTGCTCAGTGCTCAGCGTGCTGGGTGCTCAGTGCTCGGGGTGATGGGTGCTCAGTACTCAGGGTGCTGTGTGCTCAGTGCTCGGGGTGCTGGGTGCTCAGTACTCAGAGTGCTGGGTGCTCAGTGCTCAGGGTGCTGGGTGCTCAGTGCTCAGGGTGCTCGGTGCTTAGTACTCAGGGTGCTCGGTGCTCGGGGTGCTGGGTGCTCAGTGCACGGGGTGCTGGGTGCTCAGTGCTCGGGGTGCTGGGTGTTCAGTGCTCAGGGTGCTGGGTGCTCAGTGCTCAGGGTGCTGGGTGCTCAGTGCTCAGGGTGTTGGGTGCACAGTACTCAGGGTGCTGGGTGCTCAGTGCTCGGGGTGCTGGGTGCTCAGTACTCAGGGTGCTGGGTGCTCAGTACTCGGGTGCTGGGTGCTCAGTACTCAGGGTGCTGGGTGCTCAGTGCTCGGGGTGCTGGGTGCTCAGTGCTCAGGTTGCTGGGTGCTCAGTGCTCAGGGCGCTGGGTGCTCAGTGCTCAGTCCTCAGGGTGATGGGTGCACAGTGCTCAGGGTGCTGGGTGCTCAGTGCTCAGGGTGCTGGGTACTCAGTGCTCGGGGTGCTGGGTGCTCAGTACTCAGGGTGCTGGGTGCTCAGTACTCGGGTGCTGGGTGCTCAGTACTCAGGGTGCTGGGTGCTCAGTGCTCGGGGTGCTGGGTGCTCAGTGCTCAGTACTCAGGGTGCTGGGTGCTCAGTGCTCGGGGTGCTGGGTGCTCAGTGCTCAGGGTGCTGGGTGCTCAGTGCTCGGGGTGCTGGGTGCTCAGTACTCAGGGTGCTGGGTGCTCAGTACTCGAGTGCTGGGTGCTCAGTGCTCAGGGTGCTGGGTGCTCAGTGCTCGGGGTGCTGGGTGCTCAGTGCTCAGTACTCAGGGTGCTGGGTGCTCAGTGCTCGGGGTGCTGGGTGCTCAGTGCTCAGGGTGCTGGGTGCTCAGTGCTCAGGGCGCTGGGTGCTCAGTGCTCAGTCCTCAGGGTGATGGGTGCACAGTGCTCAGGGTGCTGGGTGCTCAGTGCTCAGGGTGCTGGGTACTCAGTGCTCGTTGTGCTGGGTGCTCAGTACTCAGGGTGCTGGGTGCTCAGTACACATGGTGCTGGGTTCTCAGTGCTCGGGTTGCTGGGTGCTCAGTGCTCGGGTTGCTGGGTGCTCAGTGCTCGGGGTGCTGTGTGTTCAGTGCTCACGGTGCTGGTTGTTCAGTACTCAGGGTGCTGGGTGCTCAGTACTCAGGGTTCTCATTGCTCAGGGTGCTGGGTGCTCAGTACTCTGGGTGCTGGGTGCTCAGTACTCAGGGTGCTCAGTGCTCAGTACTCAGGGTGCTCAGTGCTCAGTACTCAGGGTGCTCGGTGCTCAGGGTGCTGGGTGCTCATTGCTCCGGGTGCTGGGTGCTCATTGCTCGCGGTGCTGCATGCTCAGTGCTCGGGGTGCTCGGTGCTCAGTACTCAGGGTGCTGGGTACTCAGTGCTCAGGGTGCTCGGTGCTCAGTACTCGGGGTGCTGGGTGCTCATTCTCGGGGTGCTTGGTGCTCAGTGCTCGGGGTGCTGGGTGCTCAGTACTCAGGGTGCTGGGTGCTCAGTGCTCAGGGTGCTGGGTGCTCAGTACTCAGGGTGCTGGGTGCTCAGTGCTCAGGGTGCTGGGTGCTCAGTACTCAGGGTGCTGGGTGCTCAGTGCTCAGGGTGCTGAGTGCTCAGTACTCAGGGTGCTGGGAGCTCAGTGCTCAGGGTGATCGGTGCTCAGTACTCAGGGTGCTCAGTACTCAGGTTGCTGGGTGCTCAGTCCTCGGGGTGCTGGGTGCTCAGTATTCAGGGTGCTGGGTGCTCAGTGCTTTGGGTTCTGGGTGCTCAGTGCTCAGGGTGATCGGTGCTCAGTACTCAGGGTGCTGGGTGCTCAGTGCTCAGGGTGCTGGGTGCTCAGTCCTCAGGGTGCTTAGTGCTCAGGGTGCTGGGTGCTCAGTGCTCGGGGTGCTCGGTGCTCAGTACTCAGGGTGCTGAGTGCTCAGTACTCAGGGTGCTGGGTGCTCAGTACTCAGGGTGCTGGGTGCTCAGTGCTCAGGTTGCTGGGATTGTCAGTGCTCAGGGTGCTGGGTGCTCAGTGCTCAGCGTGCTGGGTGCTCAGTGCTCGGGGTGCTGGGTGCTCAGTACTCAGGGTGCTGTGTGCTCAGTGCTCGGGGTGCTGGGTGCTCAGTACTCAGAGTGCTGGGTGCTCAGTGCTCAGGGTGCTGGGTGCTCAGTGCTCAGGGTGCTCGGTGCTTAGTACTCAGGGTGCTCGGTGCTCGGGGTGCTGGGTGCTCAGTGCACGGGGTGCTGGGTGCTCAGTGCTCGGGGTGCTGGGTGTTCAGTGCTCAGGGTGCTGGGTGCTCAGTGCTCAGGGTGCTGGGTGCTCAGTGCTCAGGGTGTTGGGTGCACAGTACTCAGGGTGCTGGGTGCTCAGTGCTCGGGGTGCTGGGTGCTCAGTGCTCAGGGTGCTGGGTGCTCAGTACTCAGGGTGCTGGGTGCTCAGTGCTCAGGGTGCTGAGTGCTCAGTACTCAGGGTGCTGGGAGCTCAGTGCTCAGGGTGATCGGTGCTCAGTACTCAGGGTGCTCAGTACTCAGGGTGCTGGGTGCTCAGTCCTCGGGGTGCTGGGTGCTCAGTATTCAGGGTGCTGGGTGCTCAGTGCTTTGGGTTCTGGGTGCTCAGTGCTCAGGGTGATCGGTGCTCAGTACTCAGGGTGCTGGGTGCTCAGTGCTCAGGGTGCTGGGTGCTCAGTCCTCAGGGTGCTTAGTGCTCAGGGTGCTGGTTGCTCAGTGCTCGGGGTGCTCGGTGCTCAGTACTCAGGGTGCTGAGTGCTCAGTACTCAGGGTGCTGGGTGCTCAGTACTCAGGGTGCTGGGTGCTCAGTGCTCAGGTTGCTGGGTGATCAGTGCTCAGGGTGCTGGGTGCTCAGTGCTCAGCGTGCTGGGTGCTCAGTGCTCGGGGTGCTGGGTGCTCAGTACTCAGGGTGCTGTGTGCTCAGTGCTCGGGGTGCTGGGTGCTCAGTACTCAGAGTGCTGGGTGCTCAGTGCTCAGGGTGCTGGGTGCTCAGTGCTCAGGGTGCTCGGTGCTTAGTACTCAGGGTGCTCGGTGCTCGGGGTGCTGGGTGCTCAGTGCACGGGGTGCTGGGTGCTCAGTGCTCGGGGTGCTGGGTGTTCAGTGCTCAGGGTGCTGGGTGCTCAGTGCTCAGGGTGCTGGGTGCTCAGTGCTCAGGGTGTTGGGTGCACAGTACTCAGGGTGCTGGGTGCTCAGTGCTCGGGGTGCTGGGTGCTCAGTACTCAGGGTGCTGGGTGCTCAGTACTCGGGTGCTGGGTGCTCAGTACTCAGGGTGCTGGGTGCTCAGTGCTCGGGGTGCTGGGTGCTCAGTGCTCAGGGTGCTGGGTGCTCAGTGCTCAGGGCGCTGGGTGCTCAGTGCTCAGTCCTCAGGGTGATGGGTGCACATTGCTCAGGGTGCTGGGTGCTCAGTGCTCAGGGTGCTGGGTACTCAGTGCTCGGGGTGCTGGGTGCTCAGTACTCAGGGTGCTGGATGCTCAGTACACATGGTGCTGGGTTCTCAGTGCTCGGGTTGCTGATTGCTCAGTGCTCGGGGTGCTGGGTGCTCAGTGCTCGGGGTGCTGTGTGTTCAGTGCTCACGGTGCTGGGTGTTCAGTACTCAGGCTGCTGGGTGCTCAGTACTCAGGGTTCTCATTGCGCAGGGTGCTGGGTGCTCAGTACTCAGGGTGCTGGCTGCTCAGTACTCAGGGTGCTCAGTGCTCAGTACTCAGGGTGCTCAGTGCTCAGTACTCAGGGTGCTCGGTGCTCAGGGTTCTGGGTGCTCATTGCTCCGGGTGCTGGGTGCTCATTGCTCGCGGTGCTGCATGCTCAGTGCTCGGGGTGCTCGGTGCTCAGTACTCAGGGTGCTGGGTACTCAGTGCTCAGGGTGCTCGGTGCTCAGTACTCGGGGTGCTGGGTGCTCATTCTCGGGGTGCTTGGTGCTCAGTGCTCGGGGTGCTGGGTGCTCAGTACTCAGGGTGCTGGGTGCTCAGTGCTCAGGGTGTTGGGTGCTCAGTACTCAGGGTGCTGGGTGCTCAGTGCTCAGGGTGCTGGGTGCTCAGTACTCAGGGTGCTGGGTGCTCAGTGCTCAGGGTGCTGGGTGCTCAGTATTCAGGGTGCTGGGTGCTCAGTGCTTTGGGTTCTGGGTGCTCAGTGCTCAGGGTGATCGGTGCTCAGTACTCAGGGTGCTGGGTGCTCAGTGCTCAGTGTGCTGGGTGCTCAGTCCTCAGGGTGCTTAGTGCTCAGGGTGCTGGGTGCTCAGTGCTCGGGGTGCTCGGTGCTCAGTACTCAGGGTGCTGAGTGCTCAGTACTCAGGGTGCTGGGTGCTCAGTACTCAGGGTGCTGGGTGCTCAGTGCTCAGGTTGCTGGGTGATCAGTGCTCAGGGTGCTGGGTGCTCAGTGCTCAGCGTGCTGGGTGCTCAGTGCTCGGGGTGCTGGGTGCTCAGTACTCAGGTTGCTGGGTGCTCAGTGCTTGGTGTGCTCGGTGCTCAGTACGTTGGGTGCTCACTACTCAGGGTGCTGGGTGCTCAGTGCTCGGGGTGATCCGTGCTCAGTACTCAGGTTGCTGGGTGCTCAGTTCTCGGGGTGCTCAGTGCTCAGTACGTTGGGTGCTCACTACTCAGGGTGCTGGGTGCTCAGTGCTCAGGGTGCTGGGTGCTCAGTGCTCAGGGTGCTTGGTGCTCAGTACTCAGTGTGCTCAGTGCTCAGTACTCAGGGTGCTCAGTGCTCAGTACTCAGGGTGCTCAGTTCTCAGGGTGCTGGGTGCTCAGTCCTCAGGGTGCTGGGTGCTCAGTGCTCAGGGTGCTCAGTGCTCAGTGCTCAGGGTGCTGGGTGCTCAGTACTCAGGGTGCTGTGTGCTCAGTGCTCGGGGTGCTGGGTGCTCAGTACTCAGAGTGCTGGGTGCTCAGTGCTCAGGGTGCTGGGTGCTCAGTACTCAGGGTGCTGTGTGCTCAGTGCTCGGGGTGCTGGGTGCTCAGTACTCAGAGTGCTGGGTGCTCAGTGCTCAGGGTGCTGGGTGCTCAGTGCTCAGGGTGCTCGGTGCTTAGTACTCAGGGTGCTCGGTGCTCGGGGTGCTGGGTGCTCAGTGCACGGGGTGCTGGGTGCTCAGTGTTCGGGGTGCTGGGTGCTCAGTGCTCAGGGAGCTGGGTGCTCAGTACTCAAGGTGCTGGCTGCTCAGTACTCAGGGTGCTGGGTGCTCAGTACTCAGGGAGCTCAGTGCTTGGGGTGCTGGGTGCTCAGTACTCAGGGTGCTCAGTGCTTGGGGTGTTGGGTGCTCAGTACTCAGGTTGCTGGGTGCTCAGTGATCAGGGTGTTGGGTGCTCAGTACTCAGGGTGCTGGGTGCTCAGTACTCAGGGTGCTGGGTGCTCAGTGCTCGGGGTGCTGGGTGCTCAGTGCTCGGGGTGCTGGGTGCTCAGTGCTCGGGGTGCTGGGTGCTCAGTGCTCGGGGTGCTGGGTGCTCAGTGCTCGGGGTGCTGGGTGCTCAGTGCTCGGGGTGCTGGGTGCTCAGTGCTCGGGGTGCTGGGTTCTCAGTGCTCGGGGTGCTCGGTGCTCAGTGCTCGGGGTGCTGGGTGCTCAGTACTCGTGGTGCTCAGTGCTCAGTACTCAGGGTGCTGGGTGCTCAGTGCTCAGGGCGCTGGGTGCTCAGTGCTAGGGGTGCTGGCTGCTCGGTGCTCAGGTTGCTGGGTTGTCAGTACTCGGGGCGCTGGGTGCTCAGTACTCAGGGTGCGGGGTGCTCATTGCTTGGGGTGCTGGTTGCTCAGTGCTCGGGGTGCTGGGTGCTCAGTGCTCAGGGTGCTTGGTGCTCAGTGCTCAGGGTGCTGGGTGCTCAGTACTCAGGGTGCTGGGTGCTCAGTACTCGGGTGCTGGGTGCTCAGTACTCAGGGTGCTGGGTGCTCAGTGCTCAGGGTGCTGGGTGCTCAGTGCTCAGGGTTCTGGGTGCTCAGTACTCAGGGTGCTCGGTGCTCGGGTTGCTGGGTGCTCAGTGCTCGGGGTGCTCGGTGCTCAGTCCTCCGGGTGCTCAGTGCTCAGTACTCAGGGTGCTGGGTGCTCAGTGCTCAGGGTGCTGGGTGCTCAGTACTCAGGGTGCTGGGTGCACGGTGCTCAGTACGCTGGGTGCTCAGTACTCAGGGTGCTGGGTGCACAGTACTCAGGGTGCTCGGTGCTCAGTACTCAGGGTGCTGGGTGCTCAGTGCTCGGGGTGCTGGGTGCTCAGTACTCAGGGTGCTCAGTGCTCAGTACTCAGCGTGCTGGGTGCTCAGTGCTCAGGGTGCTCGGTGTTCAGTACTCAGGGTGCTCAGTGCTCAGTACTCAGCGTGCTGGGTGCTCAGTGCTCAGGGTGCTCGGTGCTCAGTACTCAGGGTGCTCAGTGCTCAGTACTCAGCGTGCTGGGTGCTCAGTGCTCAGGGTGCTCGGTGCTCAGTACTCAGGGTGCTCAGTGCTCAGTACTCAGCGTGCTGGGTGCTCAGTGCTCGGGGTGCTGGGTGCTCAGTACTCAGGGTGCTGGGTGCTCAGTACTCAGGGTGCTCGGTCCTCAGTGCTCAGGGTGCTGGGTGCTCAGTACTCAGGGAGCAGGGTGCTCAGTGCTCAGGGTGCTCAGTGCTCAGTACTCAGGGTGCTCGGTGCTCAGTGATCAGGTTGCTCAGTGCTCAGTACTCAGGGTGCTCAGTGCTCAGTGCTCTGGGTGCTGGGTGCTCAGTGCTCGGGGTGCTGGGTGCTCAGTGCTCAGGGTGCTGGGTGCTCAGTACTCAGGGTGCTCAGTGCTCAGGGTGCTGGGTGCTCAGTGCTCGGGGTGCTGGGTACTCAGTGCTCAGTACACAGGGTGCTGGGTGCTCAGTGCTCTGGGTGCTGGGTGCTCAGTACTCAGTACTCAGGGTGCTGGGTGCTCAGTGCTCGGGGTGCTGGATGCTCAGTACTCAGGGTGCTGGGTGCTCAGTGCTCAGGGTGCTGGATGCACAGTACTCAGGGTGCTGGGTCCTCAGTGCTCAGGGTGCTGGGTGCTCAGTGCTCGGGGTGCTCAGTACTCAGGGTGCTTTGTGTTCAGTGCTCAGGGTACTGGGTGCTCAGTACTGAGGGTGCTCGGTGCTTAGTACTCAGGGTGCTGGGTGCTCAGTACTCAGGGTGCTCATTGCTCAGGGTGCTGCGTGCTCAGTACTCAGGGTGCTCATTGCTCAGGGTGCTGGGTGCTCAGTACTCAGTGTGCTGGGTGCTCAGTGCTCGGGGTGCTCGGTGCTCAGTGCTCAGGGTGCTGGGTGCTCAGTACTCAGGGTGCTCATTGCTCAGGGTGCTGGGTGCTCAGTACTCAGGGTGCTGGGTGCTCAGTACTCAGGGTGCTCAGTGCTCAGTACTCAGGGAGCTCAGTGCTCAGTACTCAGCGTGCTGGGTGCTCATTGCTCAGGGGGCTGGGTGCTCAGTGCTGAGGGTGCTCAGTACTCAGGGTGCTGTGTGTTCAGTGCTCAGGGTACTGGGTGCTCAGTACTCAGGGTGCTGGGTGCTCAGTGCTCGGGGTGCTGGGTGCTCAGTGCTCAGTACTCAGTGTGCTGGGTGCTCAGTGCTCATGGTGCTGGGTGCTCAGTGCTCAGGGTGCTGGGTGCTCAGTGCTCACGGTGCTGGGTACTCAGTGCTCGGGGTGCTCAGTGCTCAGTACTCGCGGTGCTGGGTGCTCAGTGCTCAGGGTGCTCAATGCTCAGTACTCGGGGTGCTGTGTGCTCAGTGCTCAGGGTGCTCAGTGCTCAGTGCTCGGGGTGCTGGGTGCTCAGTGCTCTTGGCGCTGGGTGCTCAGTGCTCGTGGTGCTGGGTGCTCAGTACTCGCGGTGCTGCGTGCTCAGTGCTCAGGGTGCTCAGTGCTCAGTACTCAGTGCTCAGGGTGCTCAGTGCTCAGTGCTCAGGGTGCTGGGTGTTCAGTACTCAGGGTGCTGGGTGCTCAGTACTCAGGGTGCTGGGTACTCAGTGCTCAGGGTGCTGGGTGCTCAGTGCTCGGGGTGCTCAGTACTCAGGCTGCTGTGTGTTCAGTGCTCAGGGTACTGGGTGCTCAGTACTCAGGGTGCTCGGTGCTTAGTACTCAGGGTGCTGGGTGCTCAGTACTCCGGTTGCTGGGTGCTCAGTGCTCGGGGTGCTCGGAGCTCAGTACTCAGAGTGCTGGGTGCTCAGTTCTCGGGGTGATCGGTGCTCAGTACTCAGGGTGCTGGGTGCTCAGTGCTCGGGGTGCTCGGTGCTCAGTACGTTGGGTGCTCACTACTCAGGGTGCTGGGTGCTCAGTGCTCAGTGTGCTGGGTGCTCAGTGCTCAGGGTGCTGGGTGCTCAGTGCTCAGGGTGCTGGGTGCTCAGTACTCAGGGTGCTGGGTGCTCAGTGCTCGGGGTGCTGGGTGCTCAGTGCTCAGGGTGCTGGGTGCTCAGTACTCAGGGTGCTGGGTGCTCAGTACTCAGGGTGCTGGGTGCTCAGTACTCGGGTGCTGGGTGCTCAGTGCTCAGGGTGCTGGGTGCTCAGTGCTCGGGGTGCTGGGTGCTCAGTGCTCAGTACTCAGGGTGCTGGGTGCTCAGTGCTCGGGGTGCTGGGTGCTCAGTGCTCAGGGTGCTGGGTGCTCAGTGCTCGGGGTGCTGGGTGCTCAGTGCTCAGTACTCAGGGTGCTGGGTACTCAGTGCTCGGGGTGCTGGGTGCTCAGTGCTCAGGGTGCTGGGCGCTCAGTACTCAGGGTGCTGGGTGCTCAGTACTCAGGGTGCTGGGTGCTCAGTACTCGGTTGCTGGGTGCTCAGTGCTCAGGGTGCTGGGTGCTCAGTGCTCGGGGTGCTGGGTGCTCAGTGCTCAGTACTCAGGGTGCTGGGTGCTCAGTGCTCGGGGTGCTGGGTGCTCAGTGCTCAGGGTGCTGGGTGCTCAGTGCTCAGGGCGCTGGGTGCTCAGTGCTCATGGTGCTGGGTGCTCAGTGCTCAGTCCTCAGGGTGATGGGTGCACAGTGCTCAGGGTGCTGGGTGCTCAGTGCTCAGGGTGCTGGGTACTCAGTGCTCGGGGTGCTGGGTGCTCAGTACTCAGTGTGCTGGGTGCTCCGTACACATGGTGCTGGGTTCTCAGTGCTCGGGTTGCTGGGTGCTCAGTGCTCGGGGTGCTGGGTGCTCAGTGCTCAGGGTGCTGTGTGTTCAGTGCTCAGGGTGCTGGGTGTTCAGTACCCAGGGTGCGGGTGCTCAGTACTCAGGGTTCTCATTGCTCAGGGTGCTGGGTGCTCAGTACTCAGGGTGCTCAGTGCTCAGTACTCAGGGTGCTCAGTGCTCAGTACTCAGGGTGCTCGGTGCTCAGGGTGCTGGGTGCTCAGTGCTCGGGGTGCTCGGTGCTCAGTACTCAGGGT
This sequence comes from Microtus oregoni, assembly GCF_018167655.1. NCBI lineage: Eukaryota > Metazoa > Chordata > Mammalia > Rodentia > Cricetidae > Microtus > Microtus oregoni. The sequence continues at coordinate 115,688 of NW_024544044.1, read as the reverse complement.
GCTGTGTGCTCAGTGCTCAGGGTGCTGGGTGCTCAGTGCTCAGGGTGCTGGGTGCTCAGTGCTCAGGATGCTGGGTGCTCAGTACTCAGGGTGCTCGGTGCTCGGGGTGCTGGGTGCTCAGTGCTTGGGGTGCTCGGTGCTGAGTACTCGGGGTGCTCAGTGCTCAGTACTCAGGGTGCTGGGTGCTCAGTGCTCAGGGTGCTGGGTGCTCAGTACTCAGGGTGCTGGGTGCTCAGTGCTCAGGGTGCTGGGTGCTCAGTACTCAGGGTGCTCGGTTCTCAGTACTCAGGGTGCTGGGTGCTCAGTGCTCGGGGTGCTGGGTGCTCAGTACTCAGGGTGCTCAGTGCTCAGTACTCAGCGTGCTGGGTGCTCAGTGCTCAGGGTGCTCGGTGCTCAGTACTCAGGGTGCTCAGTGCTCAGTACTCAGCGTGCTGGGTGCTCAGTGCTCAGGGTGCTCGGTGCTCAGTACTCAGGGTGCTCAGTGCTCAGTACTCAGCGTGCTGGGTGCTCAGTGCTCAGGGTGCTCGGTGCTCAGTACTTAGGGTGCTCAGTGCTCAGTACTCAGCGTGCTGGGTGCTCAGTGCTCAGGGTGCTCGGTGCTCAGTACTCAGGGTGCTCATTGCTCAGTACTCAGCGTGCTGGGTGCTCAGTGCTCGGGGTGCTGGGTGCTCAGTACTCAGGGTGCTGGGTGCTCAGTACTCGTTTTGCTGGGTGCTAAGTGCTCAGGGTGCTGGGTGCTCAGAACTCAGGGTGCTGGGTGCTCAGTACTCAGGGTGCTCAGTGCTCAGTACTCAGCGTGCTGGGTGCTCAGTGCTCAGGGTGCTGGGTGCTCAGTACTCAGGGTGCTGGGTGCTTAGTACTCAGTGTGCTCGGTCCTCAGTGCTCAGGGTGCTGGGTGCTCAGTACTCAGGGAGCAGGGTGCTCAGTGCTCAGGGTGCTCAGTGTTCAGTACTCAGGGTGCTCTGTGCTCAGTGCTCAGGGTGCTCAGTGCTCAGTACTCAGGGTGCTCAGTGCTCAGTGCTCTGGGTGCTGGGTGCTCAGTGCTCGGGGTGCTGGTTGCTCAGTGCTCAGGGTGCTGGGTGCTCAGTACTCAGGGTGCTCAGTGCTCAGGGTGCTGGGTGCTCAGTGCTCGTTGTGCTGGGTACTCAGTGCTCAGTACACAGGGTGCTGGGTGCTCAGTGCTCTGGGTGCTGGGTGCTCAGTACTCAGTACTCAGGGTGCTGGGTGCTCAGTGCTCGGGGTGCTGGATGCTCAGTACTCAGGGTGCTGGGTGCTCAGTGCTCGGGGTGCTGGATGCACAGTACTCAGTGTGCTGGGTCCTCAGTGCTCAGGGTGCTCAGTACTCAGGGTGCTGTGTGTTCAGTGCTCAGGGTACTGTGTGCTCAGTACTGAGGTTGTTCGGTGCTTAGTACTCAGAGTGCTGGGTGCTCAGTACTCAGGGTGCTCATTGCTCAGGGTGCTGGGTGCTCAGTACTCAGGGTGCTCATTGCTCAGGGTGCTGGGTGCTCAGTACTCAGGGTGCTGGGTGCTCAGTACTCAGGGTGCTCAGTGCTCAGTACTCAGGGAGCTCAGTGCTCAGTACTCAGGGTGCTCAGTGCTCAAGGTGCTGGGTGCTCACTGCTCGGGGTGCTGGGTGCTCAGTGCTCAGGTTGCTGGGTGCTCAGTGCTCAGGGTGCTCGGTGCTCAGTGCTCTGGGTGCTGGGTGCTCAGTACTCAGGGTGCTCAGTGCTCAGTACTCAGGGTGCTCAGTGCTCAGTACTCAGGGTGCTCAGTGCTCAGGGTGCTGGGTGCTCAGTGCTCGGGGTGCTGGGTGCTCAGTCCTCAGGGTGCTGGGTGCTCAGTGCTCAGGGTGGTCGGTGCTCAGTGCTCAGGGTGCTGGGTGCTAAGTACTCAGGGTGCTGGGTGCTCAGTGCTCGGGGTGCTGGGTGCTCAGTACTCAGTCAGGGTGCTCAGTGCTCAGTACTCGGGGTGCTGGGTGCTCAGTACTCAGGGTGATGGGTGCTTAGTACTCAGGGTGCTCAGTGCTCAGTACACAGGGTGCTGGGTCCTCAGTGCTCGGGGTGCTGGGTGCTCAGTGCTCAGTACTCAGGGTGCTGGGTGCTCAGTGCTCGGGGTGCTGGGTGCTCAGTACTCAGCGTGCTGGGTGCTCAGTACTCAGGGTGCTGGGTGCTCAGTGCTCAGGATGCTGGGTGCTCAGTGCTCAGGGTGCTGGGTGCTCAGTGATCGGGGTGCTGGGTGCTCAGTACTCAGGGTGCTCAGTGCTCAGTACTCAGTGCTCGGGGTCCTGGGTGCTCCGTGCTCGGGGTGCTGGGTGCTCAGTGCTCTGGGTGCTTAGTGCTCAGTACTCAGGGTGCTGGGTGCTCAGTACTCAGGGTGCTGGGTGCTCATTCTCGGGGTGCTGGGTGCTCAGTGCTCGGGGTGCTGGGTGCTCAGTACTCAGGGTGCTGGGGGCTCAGTACTCAGGGTGCTGGGTGCTCAGTACTCAGGGTGCTCGGTTCTCAGTACTCAGGGTGTTGGGTGCTCATTCTCGGGGTGCTGAGTGCTCAGTGCTCGGGGTGCTGGGTGCTCAGTACTCAGGGTGCTGGGGGCTCAGTACTCAGGGTGCTGGGTGCTCAGTACTCAGGGTGATCTGTTCTCAGTACTCAGGTTGCTGGGTGCTCAGTGCTCGGGGTGCTGGGTGCTCAGTACTCGGGGTGCTCAGTGCTCAGTACTCAGGGTGCTGGGAGCTCAGTACTCAGGGTGCTGGGTGTTCAGTGCTCGGGGTGCTCGGTGCTCAGTACTCGGGGTGCTGGGTGCGCAGTACTCGGGGTGCTGGGTGCTCAGTGCTCTGGGTGCTGGGTGCTCAGTGCTCGGGGTGCTGGGTGCTCAGTGCTGAGGGTGGTGCTGTGTGCTCAGTACTCAGGGTGCTGGGTGCTCAGTGCTCAGGGTGCTGGGTGCTGAGTACTAAGGGTGCTGGGTGCTCAGTACTCAGGGTGCTCGGTGCTCAGTACTCAGGGTGCTGAGTGCTCAGTGCTCAGGGTGCTGGGTACTCAGTACTCAGGGTGCTGGGTGCTCAGTGCTCAGGGTGATCGGTGCTCAGTACTCAGGATGCTCAGTACTCAGGGTGCTGGGTGCTCAGTGCTCGGGGTGCTGGGTGCTCAGTACTCGGGGTGCTGGATGCTCTGTACTCAGGGTGCTGGGTGCTCAGTGCTCGGGGTCCTGGGTGCTCAGTGCTCAGGGTGATCGGTGCTCAGTACTCAGGGTGCTGGGTGCTCAGTGCTCAGGGTGCTGGGTGCTCAGTCCTCAGGGTGCTCAGTGCTCAGGGTGCTGGGTGCTCAGTGCTCGGGGTGCTGGGTGCTCAGTGCTCAGGGTGCTGGGTGCTCAGTACTAAGGGTGCTGGGTGCTCAGTACTCAGGGTGCTCGGTGCTCAGTACTCAGGGTGCTGATTGCTCAGTGCTCAGGGTGCTGGGTACTCAGTACTCAGGGTGCTGGGTGCTCAGTGCTCAGGGTGATCGGTGCTCAGTACTCAGGATGCTCAGTACTCAGGGTGCTGGGTGCTCAGTGCTCGGGGTGCTGGGTGCTCAGTACTCGGGGTACTGGATGCTCTGTACTCAGGGTGCTGGGTGCTCAGTGCTCAGGGTGCTGGGTGCTCAGTGCTCAGTACTCAGGGTGCTGGGTGCTCAGTGCTCGGGGTGCTGGGTGCTCAGTACTCAGCATGCTCCGTGCTCAGTACTCAGGGTGCTGGGTGCTCAGTGCTCAGGGTGCTGGGTGCTCAGTGATCAGGGTGCTTGGTGCTCAGTGATCGGGGTGCTGGGTGCTCAGTACTCAGGGTGCTCAGTGCTCGGGGAGCTAGGTGCTCAGTACTCAGGGTGCTGGGTGCTCAGTACTCAGTGCTCGGGGTCCTGGGTGCTCCGTGCTCGGGGTGCTGGGCGCTCAGTGCTCTGGGTGTTTAGTGCTCAGTACTCAGGGTGCTGGGTGCTCAGTACTCAGGGTGCTGGGTGCTCAGTGCGCGGGGTGCTGGGTGCTCAGTACTCAGGGTGCTGGGGGCTCAGTACTCAGGGTGCTGGGTGCTCAGTACTCAGGGTGCTCGGTTCTCAGTACTGAGGGTGCTGGGTGCTCATTCTCGGGGTGCTGGGTGCTCAGTGCTCGGGGTGCTGGGTGCTCAGTACTCAGGGTGCTGGTGGCTCAGTACTCAGGGTGCTGGGTGCTCAGTACTCAGGGTGATCTGTTCTCAGTACTCAGGTTGCAGGGTGCTCAGTGCTCGGGGTGCTGGGTGCTCAGTACTCGGGGTGTTCAGTGCTCAGTGCTCAGGGTGTTGGGTGCTCAGTACTCAGGGTGCTGGGTGTTCAGTGCTGGGGGTGCTCGGTGCTCAGTACTCGGGGTGCTGGGTGCTCAGTGCTGAGAGTGGTGCTGGGTGCTCAGTACTCAGGGTGCTGGGTGCTCAGTGCTCAGGGTGCTGGGTGCTCAGTACTAAGGGTGCTGGGTGCTCAGTACTCAGGGTGCTGGGTGCTCAGTACTCAGGGTGCTGGGTGCTCAGTGCTCAGGGTGCTGGGTACTCAGTACTCAGTGTGCTGGGTGCTCAGTACTCACTGTGCTGGGTGCTCAGTGCTCAGGGTGCTGGGTGCTCAGTGCTCATGGTGCTGGGTGCTCAGTACTCAGGGTGCTGGGTGCTCAGTGCTCAGGGTGATCGGTGCTCAGTACTCAGGGTGCTCAGTACTCAGGGTGCTGGGTGCTCAGTGCTCGGGGTGCTGGGTGCTCAGTACTCGGGGTGCTGTGTGCTCTGTACTCATGGTGCTGGGTGCTCAGTGCTCGGGGTCCTGGGTGCTCAGTCTCAGGGTGCTGGATTCTCAGTGCTCAGGGTGCTGGGTGCGCAGTCCTCAGGGTGCTCAGTGCTCAGAGTGCTGGGTGCTCAGTGCTCGGGGTGCTCGGTGCTCAGTACTCAGGGTGCTGAGTGCTCAGTACTCAGGATGCTGGGTGCTCAGTACTCATGGTGCTGGGTGCTCAGTACTCAGGGGGCTGGCTGCTCAGTTCTCAGGGTGCTGGGTGCTCAGTGCTCAGGGTGCTGGGTGCTCAGTACTAAGGGTGCTGGGTGCTCAGTACTCAGGGTGCTGGGTGCTCAGTACTCAGGGTGCTGGGTGCTCAGTGCTCAGGGTGCTGGGTACTCAGTACTCAGTGTGCTGGGTGCTCAGTACTCACTGTACTGGGTGCTCAGTGCTCAGGGTGCTGGGTGCTCAGTGCTCATGGTGCTGGGTGCTCAGTACTCAGGGTGCTGGGTGCTCAGTGCTCAGGGTGATCGGTGCTCAGTACTCAGGGTGCTCAGTACTCAGGGTGCTGGGTGCTCAGTGCTCAGGGTAATGGGTGCTCAGTGCTCAGTGCTCAGGGTGTTGGGTGCTCAATGCTCAGTGCTCAGGGTGCTGGGTGCTCAGTACTCAGGGTGCTGGGTGCTCAGTACTCAGGGTGCTGGGTGCTGAGTGCTCAGGGTGCTGGGTGGTCAGTACTCTGGGTGTTGGGTGCTCAGTACTCAGGGTGCTGGGTGCTCAGTGCTCGGGGTGCTGGGTGCTCAGTGCTCGGGGTGCTGTGTGCTCAGTGCTCAGGGTGCTGGGTGCTCAGTACTCAAGGTGCTGGGTGCTCAGTGCTCAGGGTGCTGGGTGCTCAGTCCTCGGGGTGCTCCGTGCTCAGTGCTCAGGGTGCTGGGTGTTCAGTGCTCGGGGTGCTCGGTGCTCAGTACTCGGGGTGCTGGGTGCTCAGTGCTGAGAGTGGTGCTGGGTGCTCAGTACTCAGGGTGCTGGGTGCTCAGTGCTCAGGGTGCTGGGTGCTCAGTACTAAGGGTGCTGGGTGCTCAGTACTCAGGGTGCTGGGTGCTCAGTACTCAGGGTGCTGGGTGCTCAGTGCTCAGGGTGCTGGGTGCTCAGTTCTCAGGGTGCTCAGTGCTCAGTACTCGGGGTGCTGGGTGCTCAGTACTCAGGGTGCTGGGTGCTTAGTACTCAGGGTGCTCAGTGCTCAGTACACAGGGTGCTGGGTCCTCAGTGCTCGGTGTGCTGGGTGCTCAGTGCTCAGTACTCAGGGTGCTGGGTGCTCAGTGCTCGGGGTGCTGGGTGCTCAGTACTCAGCGTGCTGGGTGCTCAGTACTCAGGGTGCTGGGTGCTCAGTGCTCAGGATGCTGGGTGCTCAGTGCTCAGGGTGCTGGGAGCTCAGTGATCGGGGTGCTGGGTGCTCAGTACTCAGTGTGCTCAGTGCTCAGTACTCAGTGCTCGGGGTCCTGGGTGCTCCGTGCTCGGGGTGCTGGGTGCTCAGTGCTCTGGGTGCTTAGTGCTCAGTACTCAGGGTGCTGGGTGCTCAGTACTCAGGGTGCTGGGTGCTCATTCTCGGGGTGCTGGGTGCTCAGTGCTCGGGGTGCTGGGTGCTCAGTACTCAGGGTGCTGGGGGCTCAGTACTCAGGGTGCTGGGTGCTCAGTACTCAGGGTGCTCGGTTCTCAGTACTCAGGGTGTTGGGTGCTCATTCTCGGGGTGCTGAGTGCTCAGTGCTCGGGGTGCTGGGTGCTCAGTACTCAGGGTGCTGGGGGCTCAGTACTCAGGGTGCTGGGTGCTCAGTACTCAGGGTGATCTGTTCTCAGTACTCAGGTTGCTGGGTGCTCAGTGCTCGGGGTGCTGGGTGCTCAGTACTCGGGGTGCTCAGTGCTCAGTACTCAGGGTGCTGGGAGCTCAGTACTCAGGGTGCTGGGTGTTCAGTACTCGGGGTGCTCGGTGCTCAGTACTCGGGGTGCTGGGTGCGCAGTACTCGGGGTGCTGGGTGCTCAGTGCTCTGGGTGCTTAGTGCTCAGTGCTCGGGGTGCTGGGTGCTCAGTGCTGAGGGTGGTGCTGTGTGCTCAGTACTCAGGGTGCTGGGTGCTCAGTGCTCAGGGTGCTCAGTGCTCAGTGCTCGGGGTGCTGGGTGCTCAGTGCTCAGTACTCAGGGTGCTGGGTGCTCAGTGCTAGGGGTGCTGGGTGCTCAGTACTCAGCGTGCTGGGTGCTCAGTACTCAGGGTGCTGGGTGCTCAGTGCTCAGGATGCTGGGTGCTCAGTGCTCAGGGTGCTGGGTGCTCAGTGCTCAGGGTGCTGGGTGCTCAGTGCTCAGGGTGCTGGGTGCTCAGTCCTCAGGGTGCTCAGTGCTCAGGGTGCTGGGTGCTCAGTGCTCGGGGTCCTGGGTGCTCAGTGCTCAGGGTGCTGGGTGCTCAGTACTAAGGGTGCTGGGTGCTCAGTACTCAGGGTGCTCGGTGCTCAGTACTCAGGGTGCTGAGTGCTCAGTGCTCAGGGTGCTGGGTACTCAGTACTCAGGGTGCTGGGTGCTCAGTGCTCAGGGTGATCGGTGCTCAGTACTCAGGTTGCTCAGTACTCAGGGTGCTGGGTGCTCAGTGCTCGGGGTGCTGGGTGCTCAGTACTCGGGGTGCTGGATGCTCTGTACTCAGGGTGCTGGGTGCTCAGTGCTCGGGGTCCTGGGTGCTCAGTGCTCAGGGTGATCGGTGCTCAGTACTCAGGGTGCTGGGTGCTCAGTGCTCAGGGTGCTGGGTGCTCAGTCCGCAGGGTGCTCAGTGCTCAGGGTGCTGGGTGCTCAGTGCTCGGGGTGCTCGGTGCTCAGTACTCAGGGTGCTGAGTGCTCAGTACTCAGGGTGCTGAGTGCTCAGTACTCAGGGTGCTGGGTGCTCAGTACTCAGGGTGCTGGGTGCTCAGTGCTCAGGGTGCTAGGTGCTCAGTGCTCGGGGTGCTGGGTGCTCAGTGCTCGGGGTGCTGGGTGCTCAGTGATCAGTGCTCAGGGTGTTGGGTGCTCAGTGCTCAGTGCTCAGGGTGCTGGGTGCTCAGTACTCAGGGTGCTGGGTGCTCAGTTCTCAGGGTGCTGGGTGCTCAGTGCTCAGGGTGCTGGGTGCTCAGTACTCTGGGTGTTGGGTGCTCAGTACTCAGGGTGCTTTGTGCTCAGTGCTCGGGGTGCTGGGTGCTCAGTGCTCGGGGTGCTGGGTGCTCAGTGCTCAGTGAGCTGGGTGCTTAGTATTCAGGGTGCTGGGTGCTCAGTGCTCGGGGTGCTCGGTGCTCAGTACTCAAGGTGCTGGGTGCTCAGTGCTCAGGGTGCTGGGTGCTCAGTCCTCGGGGTGCTCCGTGCTCAGTGCTCAGGGTGCTGGGTGCTCAGTACTCAGGGTGCTCAGTGCTCAGTACTCAGGATTCTCAGTGCTCAGTGCTCAGGGTGCTGGGTGCTCAGTTCTCAGGGTGCTCAGTGCTCAGCACTCGGGGTGCTGGGTGCTCAGTGCTCAGGGTGCTCAGTGCTCAGCACTCGGGGTGCTGGGTGCTCAGTGCTCAGGGTGCTCAGTGCTCAGTGCTCGGGGAGCTGGGTGCTCAGTGCTCGGAGTTCTGCGTGCTCAGTACTCGGGGTGCTGGGTGCTCAGTGCTCAGGGTGCTGGGTGCTCAGTGCTCAGGGTGCTGGGTGCTCAGTACTCAGGGTGCTCAGTGCTCAGTACTCGGAGTGCTTGGTGCTCAGTACTCAGGGTTCTCAGTGCTCAGTACTCGGGGTGCTGGGTGCTCAGTGCTCAGGGTGCTCAGTGCTCAGTGCTCGTGGTGCTGTGTGCTCAGTGCTCGGGGCGCTGGGTGCTCAGTGCTCGGGGTGCTGGGTGCTCAGTGCTCTGGGTGCTGGGTGCTCAGTGCTCGGGGCGCTGGGTGCTCAGTGCTCGGGGTGCTGGGTGCTCAGTACTCGGGGTGCTGGGTGCTCAGTGCTCAGGGTGCTCAGTGCTCAGTACTCAGTGCTCAGGGTGCTCAGTGCTCAGTGCTCAGGGTCCTGGGTGTTCAGTACTCAGGGTGCTGGGTGCTCAGTACTCAGGGTGCTGGGTGCTCAGTACTCTGGGTGTTGGGTGCTCAGTACACAGGGTGCTGGGTGCTCCGTGCTCGGGGTGCTGGGTGCTCATTGCTCAGGGTGCTGGGTGCTCAGTGCTCAGGGTGCTGTGTGCTCAGTACTAAGGGTGCTGGGTGCTCAGTACTCAGGGTGCTGGGTGCTCAGTGATCGGGGTGCTGGGTGCTCAGTACTCAGGGTGCTCAGTGCTCGGGGAGCTCTGTGCTCAGTACTCAGGGTGCTGGGTGCTCAGTACTCAGTGCTCGGGGTCCTGGGTGCTCCGTGCTCGGGGTGCTGGGTGCTCAGTGCTCTGGGTGCTCAGTGCTCAGTGCTCGGGGAGCTGGGTGCTCAGTGCTCGGAGTTCTGCGTGCTCAGTACTCGGGGTGCTGGGTGCTCAGTGCTCAGGGTGCTGGGTGCTCAGTGCTCAGGGTGCTAGGTGCTCAGTACTCAGGGTGCTCAGTGCTCAGTACTCGGAGTGCTTGGTGCTCAGTGCTCAGGGTGCTCAGTGCTCAGTGCTCGGGGTGCTGGGTGCTCAGTGCTCGGGGCGCTGGGTGCTCAGTGCTCTGGGTGCTTAGTGCTCAGTACTCAGGGTGCTGGGTGCTCAGTGCTCAGTGCTCAAGGTGCTGGTTGTTCAGTACTCAGGGTGCTGGGTGCTCAGTACTCAGGGTGCTGGGTGCTCAGTGCTCAGGGTGCTGGGTGCTCAGTACTCAGGGTGCTGGGTGCTCAGTACTCAGGGTGCTGGGTGCTGAGTGCTCAGGGTGCTGGGTGCTCAGTGCTCGGGGTGCTGGGTGCTCAGTGCTCGGGGTGCTGTGTGCTCAGTGCTCAGGGTGCTGGGTGCTCAGTACTCAAGGTGCTGGGTGCTCAGTGCTCAGGGTGCTGGGTGCTCAGTCCTCGGGGTGCTCCGTGCTCAGTGCTCAGGGTGCTGGGTGTTCAGTGCTCGGGGTGCTCGGTGCTCAGTACTCGGGGTGCTGGGTGCTCAGTGCTGAGAGTGGTGCTGGGTGCTCAGTACTCAGGGTGCTGGGTGCTCAGTGCTCAGGGTGCTGGGTGCTCAGTACTAAGGGTGCTGGGTGCTCAGTACTCAGGGTGCTGGGTGCTCAGTACTCAGGGTGCTGGGTGCTCAGTGCTCAGGGTGCTGGGTGCTCAGTTCTCAGGGTGCTCAGTGCTCAGTACACAGGGTGCTGGGTCCTCAGTGCTCGGGGTGCTGGGTGCTCAGTGCTCAGTACTCAGGGTGCTGGGTGCTCAGTGCTCGGGGTGCTGGGTGCTCAGTACTCAGCGTGCTGGGTGCTCAGTACTCAGGGTGCTGGGTGCTCAGTGCTCAGGATGCTGGGTGCTCAGTGCTCAGGGTGCTGGGAGCTCAGTGATCGGGGTGCTGGGTGCTCAGTACTCAGGGTGCTCAGTGCTCAGTACTCAGTGCTCGGGGTCCTGGGTGCTCCGTGCTCGGGGTGCTGGGTGCTCAGTGCTCTGGGTGCTTAGTGCTCAGTACTCAGGGTGCTGGGTGCTCAGTACTCAGGGTGCTGGGTGCTCATTCTCGGGGTGCTGGGTGCTCAGTGCTCGGGGTGCTGGGTGCTCAGTACTCAGGGTGCTGGGGGCTCAGTACTCAGGGTGCTGTGTGCTCAGTACTCAGGGTGCTCGGTTCTCAGTACTCAGGGTGTTTCGTGCTCATTCTCAGGGTGCTGAGTGCTCAGTGCTCGGGGTGCTGGGTGCTCAGTACTCAGGGTGCTGGGGGCTCAGTACTCAGGGTGCTGGGTGCTCAGTACTCAGGGTTATCTGTTCTCAGTACTCAGGTTGCTGGGTGCTCAGTGCTCGGGGTGCTGGGTGCTCAGTACTCGGGGTGCTCAGTGCTCAGTACTCAGGTTGCTGGGAGCTCAGTACTCAGGGTGCTGGGTGTTCAGTGCTCGGGGTGCTCGGTGCTCAGTACTCGGGGTGCTGGGTGCTCAGTGCTCTGGGTGCTGGGTGCTCAGTGCTCGGGGTGCTGGGTGCTCAGTGCTGAGGGTGGTGCTGGGTGCTCAGTACTCAGGGTGCTGGGTGCTCAGTGCTCAGGGTGCTGGGTGCTCAGTACTAAGGGTGCTGGGTGCTCAGTACTCAGGGTGCTCGGTGCTCAGTACTCAGGGTGCTGAGTGCTCAGTGCTCAGGGTGCTGGGTACTCAGTACTCAGGGTGCTGGGTGCTCAGTGCTCAGGGTGATCGGTGCTCAGTACTCAGGATGCTCAGTACTCAGGGTGCTGGGTGCTCAGTGCTCGGGGTGCTGGGTGCTCAGTACTCGGGGTGCTGGATGCTCTGTACTCAGGGTGCTGGGTGCTCAGTGCTCGGGGTCCTGGGTGCTCAGTGCTCAGGGTGATCGGTGCTCAGTACTCAGGGTGCTGGGTGCTCAGTGCTCAGGGTGCTGGGTGCTCAGTCCTCAGGGTGCTCAGTGCTCAGGGTGCTGGGTGCTCAGTGCTCGGGGTGCTGGGTGCTCAGTGCTCAGGGTGCTGGGTGCTCAGTACTAAGGGTGCTGGGTGCTCAGTACTCAGGGTGCTCGGTGCTCAGTACTCAGGGTGCTGAGTGCTCAGTGCTCAGGGTGCTGGGTACACAGTACTCAGGGTGCTGGGTGCTCAGTGCTCAGGGTGATCGGTGCTCAGTACTCAGGATGCTCAGTACTCAGGGTGCTGGGTGCTCAGTGCTCGGGGTGCTGGGTGCTCAGTACTCGGGGTGCTGGATGCTCTGTACTCAGGGTCCTGGGTGCTCAGTGCTCGGGGTCCTGGGTGCTCAGTGCTCAGGGTGATCGGTGCTCAGTACTCAGGGTGCTGGGTGCTCAGTGCTCAGGGTGCTGGGTGCTCAGTCCTCAGGGTGCTCAGTGCTCAGGGTGCTGGGTGCTCAGTGCTCGGGGTGCTCGGCGCTCAGTACTCAGGGTGCTGAGTGCTCAGTACTCAGGGTGCTGGGTGCTCAGTACTCAGGGTGCTGGGTGCTCAGTACTCAGGGGGCTGGGTGCTCAGTGCTCAGGGTGCTGGGTAATCAGTGCTCAGGGTGCTAGGTGCTCAGTGCTCGGGGTGCTGGGTGCTCAGTGCTCGGGGTGCTGGGTGCTCAGTGATCAGTGCTCAGGGTGTTGGGTGCTCAGTGCTCAGTGCTCAGGGTGCTGGGTGCTCAGTACTCAGGGTGCTGGGTGCTCAGTACTCAGGGTGCTGGGTGCTCAGTGCTCAGGGTGCTGGGTGCTCAGTACTCTGGGTGTTGGGTGCTCAGTACTCAGGGTGCTGGGTGCTCAGTGCTCGGGGTGCTGGGTGCTCAGTACTCAGGGTGCTGGGGGCTCAGTACTCAGGGTGCTGTGTGCTCAGTACTCAGGGTGCTCGGTTCTCAGTACTCAGGGTGTTGGGTGCTCATTCTCAGGGTGCTGAGTGCTCAGTGCTCGGGGTGCTGGGTGCTCAGTACTCAGGGTGCTGGGGGCTCAGTACTCAGGGTGCTGGGTGCTCAGTACTCAGGGTTATCTGTTCTCAGTACTCAGGTTGCTGGGTGCTCAGTGCTCGGGGTGCTGGGTGCTCAGTACTCGGGGTGCTCAGTGCTCAGTACTCAGGTTGCTGGGAGCTCAGTACTCAGGGTGCTGGGTGTTCAGTGCTCGGGGTGCTCGGTGCTCAGTACTCGGGGTGCTGGGTGCTCAGTGCTCTGGGTGCTGGGTGCTCAGTGCTCGGGGTGCTGGGTGCTCAGTGCTGAGGGTGGTGCTGGGTGCTCAGTACTCAGGGTGCTGGGTGCTCAGTGCTCAGGGTGCTGGGTGCTCAGTACTAAGGGTGCTGGGTGCTCAGTACTCAGGGTGCTCGGTGCTCAGTACTCAGGGTGCTGAGTGCTCAGTGCTCAGGGTGCTGGGTACTCAGTACTCAGGGTGCTGGGTGCTCAGTGCTCAGGGTGATCGGTGCTCAGTACTCAGGATGCTCAGTACTCAGGGTGCTGGGTGCTCAGTTCTCGGGGTGCTGGGTGCTCAGTGCTCTGGGTGCTGGGTGCTCAGTGCTCGGGGTGCTGGGTGCTCAGTGCTGAGGGTGGTGCTGGGTGCTCAGTACTCAGGGTGCTGGGTGCTCAGTGCTCAGGGTGCTGGGTGCTCAGTACTAAGGGTGCTGGGTGCTCAGTACTCAGGGTGCTCGGTGCTCAGTACTCAGGGTGCTGAGTGCTCAGTGCTCAGGGTGCTGGGTACTCAGTACTCAGGGTGCTGGGTGCTCAGTGCTCAGGGTGATCGGTGCTCAGTACTCAGGATGCTCAGTACTCAGGGTGCTGGGTGCTCAGTGCTCGGGGTGCTGGGTGCTCAGTACTCGGGGTGCTGGATGCTCTGTACTCAGGGTGCTGGGTGCTCAGTGCTCGGGGTCCTGGGTGCTCAGTGCTCAGGGTGATCGGTGCTCAGTACTCAGGGTGCTGGGTGCTCAGTGCTCAGGGTGCTGGGTGCTCAGTCCTCAGGGTGCTCAGTGCTCAGGGTGCTGGGTGCTCAGTGCTCGGGGTGCTGGGTGCTCAGTGCTCAGGGTGCTGGGTGCTCAGTACTAAGGGTGCTGGGTGCTCAGTACTCAGGGTGCTCGGTGCTCAGTACTCAGGGTGCTGAGTGCTCAGTGCTCAGGGTGCTGGGTACACAGTACTCAGTGTGCTGGGTGCTCAGTGCTCAGGGTGATCGGTGCTCAGTACTCAGGATGCTCAGTACTCAGGGTGCTGGGTGCTCAGTGCTCGGGGTGCTGGGTGCTCAGTACTCGGGGTGCTCGATGCTCTGTACTCAGGGTGCTGGGTGCTCAGTGCTCGGGGTCCTGGGTGCTCAGTGCTCAGGGTGATCGGTGCTCAGTACTCAGGGTGCTGGGTGCTCAGTGCTCAGGGTGCTGGGTGCTCAGTCCTCAGGGTGCTCAGTGCTCAGGGTGCTGGGTGCTCAGTGCTCGGGGTGCTCGGCGCTCAGTACTCAGGGTGCTGAGTGCTCAGTACTCAGGGTGCTGGGTGCTCAGTACTCAGGGTGCTGGGTGCTCAGTACTCAGGGGGCTGGGTGCTCAGTGCTCAGGGTGCTGGGTGCTCAGTGCTCAGGGTGCTAGGTGCTCAGTGCTCGGGGTGCTGGGTGCTCAGTGCTCGGGGTGCTGGGTGCTCAGTGATCAGTGCTCAGGGTGTTGGGTGCTCAGTGCTCAGGGTTCTGGGTGCTCAGTACTCAGGGTGCTGGGTGCTCAGTACTCAGGGTGCTGGGTGCTCAGTGCTCAGGGTGCTGGGTGCTCAGTACTCTGGGTGTTGGGTGCTCAGTACTCAGGGTGCTGGGTGCTCAGTGCTCGGGGTGCTGGGTGCTCAGTGCTCGGGGTGCTGGGTGCTCAGTGCTCAGGGAGCTGGGTGCTTAGTATTCAGGGTGCTGGGTGCTCAGTGCTCGGGGTGCTCGGTGCTCAGTACTCAAGGTGCTGGGTGCTCAGTGCTCAGGGTGCTGGGTGCTCAGTCCTCGGGGTGCTCCGTGCTCAGTGCTCAGGGTGCTGGGTGCTCAGTACTCAGGGTGCTCGGTGCTCAGTACTCAGGATTCTCAGTGCTCAGTGCTCAGGGTGCTGGGTGCTCAGTTCTCAGGGTGCTCAGTGCTCAGCACTCGGGGTGCTGGGTGCTCAGTGCTCAGGGTGCTCAGTGCTCAGCACTCGGGGTGCTGGGTGCTCAGTGCTCAGGGTGCTCAGTGCTCAGTGCTCGGGGAGCTGGGTGCTCAGTGCTCGGAGTTCTGCGTGCTCAGTACTCGGGGTTCTGGGTGCTCAGTGCTCAGGGTGCTGGGTGCTCAGTGCACAGGGTGCTGGGTGCTCAGTACTCAGGGTGCTCAGTGCTCAGTACTCGGAGTGCTTGGTGCTCAGTACTCAGGGTGCTCAGTGCTCAGTACTCGGGGTGCTGGGTGCTCAGTGCTCAGGGTGCTCAGTGCTCAGTGCTCGTGGTGCTGGGTGCTCAGTGCTCGGGGCGCTGGGTGCTCAGTGCTCGGGGTGCTGGGTGCTCAGTACTCGGGGTGCTGGGTGCTCAGTGCTCAGGGTGCTCAGTGCTCAGTACTCAGTGCTCAGGGTGCTCAGTGCTCAGTGCTCAGGGTCCTGGGTGTTCAGTACTCAGGGTGCTGGGTGCTCAGTACTCAGGGTGCTGGGTGCTCAGTACTCTGGGTGTTGGGTGCTCAGTACACAGGGTGCTGGGTGCTCCGTGCTCGGGGTGCTGGGTGCTCATTGCTCAGGGTGCTGGGTGCTCAGTGCTCAGGGTGCTGTGTGCTCAGTACTAAGGGTGCTGGGTGCTCAGTACTCAGGGTGCTGGGTGCTCAGTGATCGGGGTGCTGGGTGCTCAGTACTCAGGGTGCTCAGTGCTCGGGGAGCTCTGTGCTCAGTACTCAGGGTGCTGGGTGCTCAGTACTCAGTGCTCGGGGTCCTGGGTGCTCCGTGCTCGGGGTGCTGGGTGCTCAGTGCTCTGGGTGCTCAGTGCTCAGTGCTCGGGGAGCTGGGTGCTCAGTGCTCGGAGTTCTGCGTGCTCAGTACTCGGGGTGCTGGGTGCTCAGTGCTCAGGGTGCTGGGTGCTCAGTGCTCAGGGTGCTGGGTGCTCAGTACTCAGGGTGCTCAGTGCTCAGTACTCGGAGTGCTTGGTGCTCAGTGCTCAGGGTGCTCAGTGCTCAGTGCTCGGGGTGCTGGGTGCTCAGTGCTCGGGGCGCTGGGTGCTCAGTGCTCTGGGTGCTTAGTGCTCAGTACTCAGGGTGCTGGGTGCTCAGTGCTCAGTGCTCAGGGTGCTGGTTGTTCAGTACTCAGGGTGCTGGGTGCTCAGTACTCAGGGTGCTGGGTGCTCAGTGCTCAGGGTGCTGGGTGCTCAGTACTCTGGGTGTTGGGTGCTCAGTACACAGGGTGCTGGGTGCTCAGTGATCGGGGTGCTGGGTGCTCAGTACTCAGGTTGCTCAGTGCTCGGGGAGCTCTGTGCTCAGTACTCAGGGTGCTGGGTGCTCAGTACTCAGTGCTCGGGGTCCTGGGTGCTCCGTGCTCAGGGTGCTGGGTGCTCAGTGCTCTGGGTGCTTAGTGCTCAGTACTCAGGGTGCTGGGTGCTCAGTACTCAGGGTGCTGGGTGCTCATTCTCGGGGTGCTGGGTGCTCAGTGCTCGGGGTGCTTGGTGCTCAGTACTCAGCGTGCTGGGGGCTCAGTACTCAGGGTGCTGGGTGCTCAGTACTCAGGGTGCACGGTTCTCAGTATTCAGGGTGCTGGGTGCTCATTCTCGGGGTGCTGGGTGCTCAGTGCTCAGGGTGCTGGGTGCTCAGTACTCAGGGTGCTGGGGGCTCAGTACTCAGGGTGCTGGGTGCTCAGTACTCAGGGTGATCTGTTCTCAGTACTCAGGTTGCTGGGTGCTCAGTGCTCGGGGTGATGGGTGCTCAGTACTCGGGGTGCTCAGTGCTCAGTACTCAGGGTGCTGGGTGCTCAGTACTCAGGGTGCTGGGTGCTCAGTGCTCGGGGTGCTTGGTGCTCTGTACTCGGGGTGCTGGGTACTCAGTACTCGGGGCGCTGGGTGCTCAGTGCTCAAGGTGCTGGGTGCTCAGTGCTCGGGGTGCTGGGTGCTAAGTGCTGAGGGTGGTGCTGGGTGCTCAGTACTCAGGGTGCTGGGTGCTCAGTGCTCAGGGTGCTGGGTGCTCAGTACTAAGGTTGCTGGGTGCTCAGTACTCAGGGTGCTCGGTGCTCAGTACTCAGGGTGCTGGGTGCTCAGTGCTCAGGGTGCTGGGTACTCAGTACTCAGGGTGCTGGGTACTCAGTACTCAGGGTGCTGTTTGCTCAGTGCTCAGGGTGCTTGGTGCTCAGTGCTCAGGGTGCTGGGTGCTCAGTACTCAGGGTGCTGGGTGCTCAGTGCTCGGCGTGCTCGGTGCTCAGTACTCAGGGTGCTGAGTGCTCAGTACTCAGGTTGCTTTGTGCTCAGTTCTCATGGTGCTGGGTGCTCAGTACTCAGGGGGCTGGGTGCTCAGTGCTCAGGGTGCTGGATGCTCAGTGCTCAGGGTGCTGGGTGCTCAGTGCTCGGGGTGCTGGGTGCTCAGTGCTCAGTGCTCAGTTTGTTGGGTGCTCAGTGCTCAGTGCTCAGGGTGCTGGGTGCTCAGTACTCAGGGTACTGGGTGCTCAGTACTCAGGGTGCTGGGTGCTCAGTGCTCAGGGTGCTGGGTGATCAGGACTCTGGGTGTTGGGTGCTCAGTACTCAGGGTGCTGGGTGCTCAGTGCTCGGGGTGCTGGGTGCTCAGTGCTCGGGGTGCTGGGTGCTCAGTACTCAGGGTGCTGGGTGCTCAGTATTCAGGGTGCTGGGTGCTCAGTGCTCGGGGTGCTCGGTGCTCAGTACTCAATGTGCTGGGTGCTCAGTGCTCAGGGTGCTGGGCGCTCAGTCCTTGGGGTGCTCCGTGCTCAGTGCTCAGAGTGCTGGGTGCTCAGTACTCAGGGTGCTCGGTGCTCAGTACTCAGGGTTCTCAGTGCTCAGGGTGCTGGGTGCTCAGTACTCAGGGTGCTCAGTGCTCAGTACTCGGGGTGCGGGTGCTCAGTACTCAGGGTGCTCAGTGCTCAGTACTCAGGGTGCTGGGTGCTCAGTGCTCAGTGTGCTCAGTGCTCAGTGCTCGGGGTGCTGGATGCTCAGTGCTCGGGGCGCTGGGTGCTCAGTGCTCGAGGTGCTGGTTGCTCAGTACTCAGGGTGCTGTGTGCTCAGTGCTCAGTACTCAGCGTGCTGGGTGCTCACTGCTCAGAGTGTTGGGTGCTCAGTGCTCAGGGTGCTCTGTGCTCAGTACTCAGAGTGCTGGGTGCACAGTGCTCGGGGTGCTGCGTGCTCAGTGCTCAGGGTGCTGGGTGCTCTGTGCTCAGGGTGCTGGGTGCTCAGTACTCAGGGTGCTGGGTGCTCAGTGCTCGGGGTGCTCGGTGCTCAGTACTCAAGGTGCTGGGTGCTCAGTGCTCAGGGTGCCGGGTGCTCAGTCCTCGGGGTGCTCCGTGCTCAGTGATCAGGGTGCTGGGTGCTCAGTACTCAGGGTGCTCGGTGCTCAGTACTCAGGGTTCTCAGTGCTCATTACTCAGGGTGCTGGGTGCTCAGTGCTCAGGGTGCTGGGTGCTCAGTACTCAGGGTGCTCAGTGCTCAGTACTCGGAGTGCTTGGTGCTCAGTACTCAGGGTTGCTCAGTGCTCAGTGCTCGGGGTGCTGGGTGCTCAGTGCTCAGGGTGCTGGGTGCTCAGTACTCAGGGTTCTCAGTGCTCATTACTCAGGGTGCTGGGTGCTCAGTGCTCAGGGTGCTGGGTGCTCAGTACTCAGGGTGCTCAGTGCTCAGTACTCGGAGTGCTTGGTGCTCAGTACTCAGGGTTGCTCAGTACTCAGTGCTCGGGGTCCTGGGTGCTCCGTGCTCGGGGTGCTGGGCGCTCAGTGTTCTGGGTGTTTAGTGCTCAGTACTCAGGGTGCTGGGTGCTCAGTACTCAGGGTGCTGCGTGCTCATTCTCGGGGTGCTGGGTGCTCAGTGCTCAGTGCTCAGTTTGTTGGGTGCTCAGTGCTCAGTGCTCAGGGTGCTGGGTGCTCAGTACTCAGGGTCCTGGGTGCTCAGAACTCAGGGTGCTGGGTGCTCAGTGCTCAGGGTGCTGGGTGCTCAGGACTCTGGGTGTTGGGTGCTCAGTACTCAGGGTGCTGGGTGCTCAGTGCTCGGGGTGCTGGGTGCTCAGTGCTCGGGTGCTGGGTGCTCAGTACTCAGGGTGCTGGGTGCTCAGTATTCAGGGTGCTGGGTGCTCAGTGCTCGGGGTGCTCGGTGCTCAGTACTCAAGGTGCTGGGTGCTCAGTGCTCAGGGTGCTGGCCGCTCAGTCCTCGGGGTGCTCCGTGCTCAGTGCTCAGAGTGCTGGGTGCTCAGTACTCAGGGTGCTCGGTGCTCAGTACTCGGGGTGCTGGGTGCTCAGTACTCAGGGTGCTCAGTGCTCAGTACTCAGGGTGCTGGGTGCTCAGTGCTCAGTGTGCTCAGTGCTCAGTGCTCGGGGTGCTGGATGCTCAGTGATCGGGGCGCTGGGTGCTCAGTGCTCGAGGTGCTGGTTGCTCAGTACTCAGGGTGCTGTGTGCTCAGTGCTCAGTACTCAGCGTGCTGGGTGCTCACTGCTCAGAGTGTTGGGTGCTCAGTGCTCAGGGTGCTCTGTGCTCAGTACTCAGGGTGCTGGGTGCTCAGTGCTCGGGGTGCTGCGTGCTCAGTGCTCAGGGTGCTGGGTGCTCTGTGCTCAGGGTGCTGGGTGCTCAGTGCTCGGGGTGCTGGGTGCTCAGTGCTCGGGGTGCTGGGTGCTCAGTGCTCAGGGAGCTGGGTGCTTAGTATTCAGGGTGCTGGGTGCTCAGTGCTCGGGGTGCTCGGTGCTCAGTACTCAAGGTGCTGGGTGCTCAGTGCTCAGGGTGCTGGGTGCTCAGTCCTCGGGGTGCTCCGTGCTCAGTGCTCAGGGTGCTGGGTGCTCAGTACTCAGGGTGCTCGGTGCTCAGTACTCAGGATTCTCAGTGCTCAGTGCTCAGGGTGCTGGGTGCTCAGTTCTCAGGGTGCTCAGTGCTCAGCACTCGGGGTGCTGGGTGCTCAGTGCTCAGGGTGCTCAGTGCTCAGCACTCGGTGTGCTGGGTGCTCAGTGCTCAGGGTGCTCAGTGCTCAGTGCTCGGGGAGCTGGGTGCTCAGTGCTCGGAGTTCTGCGTGCTCAGTACTCGGGGTGCTGGGTGCTCAGTGCTCAGGGTGCTGGGTGCTCAGTGCACAGGGTGCTGGGTGCTCAGTACTCAGGGTGCTCAGTGCTCAGTACTCGGAGTGCTTGGTGCTCAGTACTCAGGGTGCTCAGTGCTCAGTACTCGGGGTGCTGGGTGCTCAGTGCTCAGGGTGCTCAGTGCTCAGTGCTCGTGGTGCTGGGTGCTCAGTGCTCGGGGCGCTGGGTGCTCAGTGCTCGGGGTGCTGGGTGCTCAGTGCTCTCGGTGCTGGGTGCTCAGTGCTCGGGGCGCTGGGTGCTCAGTGCTCGGGGTGCTGGGTGCTCAGTACTCGGGGTGCTGGGTGCTCAGTGCTCAGGGTGCTCAGTGCTCAGTACTCAGTGCTCAGGGTGCTCAGTGCTCAGTGCTCAGGGTCCTGGGTGTTCAGTACTCAGGGTGCTGGGTGCTCAGTACTCAGGGTGCTGGGTGCACAGTACTCTGGGTGTTGGGTGCTCAGTACACAGGGTGCTGGGTGCTCCGTGCTCGGGGTGCTGGGTGCTCATTGCTCAGGGTGCTGGGTGCTCAGTGCTCAGGGTGCTGTGTGCTCAGTACTAAGGGTGCTGGGTGCTCAGTACTCAGGGTGCTGGGTGCTCAGTGATCGGGGTGCTGGGTGCTCAGTACTCAGGGTGCTCAGTGCTCGGGGAGCTCTGTGCTCAGTACTCAGGGTGCTGGGTACTCAGTACTCAGTGCTCGGGGTCCTGGGTGTTCCGTGCTCGGGGTGCTGGGTGCTCAGTGGTCTGGGTGCTCAGTGCTCAGTGCTCGGGGAGCTGGGTGCTCAGTGCTCGGAGTTCTGCGTGCTCAGTACTCGGGGTGCTGGGTGCTCAGTGCTCAGGGTGCTGGGTGCTCAGTGCTCAGGGTGCTGGGTGCTCAGTACTCAGGGTGCTCAGTGCTCAGTACTCGGAGTGCTTGGTGCTCAGTGCTCAGGGTGCTCAGTGCTCAGTGCTCGGGGTGCTGGGTGCTCAGTGCTCGGGGCGCTGGGTGCTCAGTGCTCTGGGTGCTTATTGCTCAGTACTCAGGGTGCTGGGTGCTCAGTGCTCAGTGCTCAGGGTGCTGGTTGTTCAGTACTCAGGGTGCTGGGTGCTCAGTACTCAGGGTGCTGGGTGCTCAGTGCTCAGGGTGCTGGGTGCTCAGTACTCTGGGTGTTGGGTGCTCAGTACACAGGGTGCTGGGTGCTCAGTGATCGGGGTGCTGGGTGCTCAGTACTCAGGTTGCTCAGTGCTCGGGGAGCTCTGTGCTCAGTACTCAGGGTGCTGGGTGCTCAGTACTCAGTGCTCGGGGTCCTGGGTGCTCCGTGCTCAGGGTGCTGGGTGCTCAGTGCTCTGGGTGCTTAGTGCTCAGTACTCAGGGTGCTGGGTGCTCAGTACTCAGGGTGCTGGGTGCTCATTCTCGGGGTGCTGGGTGCTCAGTGCTCGGGGTGCTTGGTGCTCAGTACTCAGGGTGCTGGGGGCTCAGTACTCAGGGTTCTGGGTGCTCAGTACTCAGGGTGCACGGTTCTCAGTATTCAGGGTGCTGGGTGCTCATTCTCGGGGTGCTGGGTGCTCAGTGCTCAGGGTGCTGGGTGCTCAGTACTCAGGGTGCTGGGGGCTCAGTACTCAGGGTGCTGGGTGCTCAGTACTCAGGGTGATCTGTTCTCAGTACTCAGGTTGCTGGGTGCTCAGTGCTCGGGGTGATGGGTGCTCAGTACTCGGGGTGCTCAGTGCTCAGTACTCAGGGTGCTGGGTGCTCAGTACTCAGGGTGCTGGGTGCTCAGTGCTCGGGGTGCTTGGTGCTCTGTACTCGGGGTGCTGGGTACTCAGTACTCGGGGTGCTGGGTGCTCAGTGCTCAAGGTGCTGGGTGCTCAGTGCTCAGGGTGCTGGGTGCTCAGTACTAAGGTTGCTGGGTGCTCAGTACTCAGGGTGCTCGGTGCTCAGTACTCAGGGTGCTGGGTGCTCAGTGCTCAGGGTGCTGGGTACTCAGTACTCAGGGTGCTGGGTACTCAGTACTCAGGGTGCTGTTTGCTCAGTGCTCAGGGTGCTTGGTGCTCAGTGCTCAGGGTGCTGGGTGCTCAGTACTCAGGGTGCTGGGTGCTCAGTGCTCGGCGTGCTCGGTGCTCAGTACTCAGGGTGCTGAGTGCTCAGTACTCAGGTTGCTTTGTGCTCAGTTCTCATGGTGCTGGGTGCTCAGTACTCAGGGGGCTGGGTGCTCAGTGCTCAGGGTGCTGGATGCTCAGTGCTCAGGGTGCTGGGTGCTCAGTGCTCGGGGTGCTAGGTGCTCAGTGCTCGGGGTGCTGGGTGCTCAGTGCTCAGTGCTCAGTTTGTTGGGTGCTCAGTGCTCAGTGCTCAGGGTGCTGGGTGCTCAGTACTCAGGGTACTGGGTGCTCAGTACTCAGGGTGCTGGGTGCTCAGTGCTCAGGGTGCTGGGTGCTCAGGACTCTGGGTGTTGGGTGCTCAGTACTCAGGGTGCTGGGTGCTCAGTGCTCGGGGTGCTGGGTGCTCAGTGCTCGGGGTGCTGGGTGCTCAGTACTCAGGGTGCTGGGTGCTCAGTATTCAGGGTGCTGGGTGCTCAGTGCTCGGGGTGCTCGGTGCTCAGTACTCAATGTGCTGGGTGCTCAGTGCTCAGGGTGCTGGGCGCTCAGTCCTTGGGGTGCTCCGTGCTCAGTGCTCAGAGTGCTGGGTGCTCAGTACTCAGGGTGCTCGGTGCTCAGTACTCAGGGTTCTCAGTGCTCAGGGTGCTGGGTGCTCAGTACTCAGGGTGCTCAGTGCTCAGTACTCGGGGTGCGGGTGCTCAGTACTCAGGGTGCTCAGTGCTCAGTACTCAGGGTGCTGGGTGCTCAGTGCTCAGTGTGCTCAGTGCTCAGTGCTCGGGGTGCTGGATGCTCAGTGCTCGGGGCGCTGGGTGCTCAGTGCTCGAGGTGCTGGTTGCTCAGTACTCAGGGTGCTGTGTGCTCAGTGCTCAGTACTCAGCGTGCTGGGTGCTCACTGCTCAGAGTGTTGGGTGCTCAGTGCTCAGGGTGCTCTGTGCTCAGTACTCAGGGTGCTGGGTGCTCAGTGCTCGGGGTGCTGCGTGCTCAGTGCTCAGGGTGCTGGGTGCTCTGTGCTCAGGGTGCTGGGTGCTCAGTACTCAGGGTGCTGGGTGCTCAGTGCTCGGGGTGCTCGGTGCTCAGTACTCAAGGTGCTGGGTGCTCAGTGCTCAGGGTGCCGGGTGCTCAGTCCTCGGGGTGCTCCGTGCTCAGTGATCAGGGTGCTGGGTGCTCAGTACTCAGGGTGCTCGGTGCTCAGTACTCAGGGTTCTCAGTGCTCATTACTCAGGGTGCTGGGTGCTCAGTGCTCAGGGTGCTGGGTGCTCAGTACTCAGGGTGCTCAGTGCTCAGTACTCGGAGTGCTTGGTGCTCAGTACTCAGGGTTGCTCAGTGCTCAGTGCTCGGGGTGCTGGGTGCTCAGTGCTCGGGGCGCTGGGTGCTCAGTGATCGGGGTGCTGGGTGCTCAGTACTCAGGGTGCTCAGTGCTCGGGGAGCTCGGTGCTCAGTACTCAGGTTGCTGGGTGCTCAGTACTCAGTGCTCGGGGTCCTGGGTGCTCCGTGCTCGGGGTGCTGGGCGCTCAGTGTTCTGGGTGTTTAGTGCTCAGTACTCAGGGTGCTGGGTGCTCAGTACTCAGGGTGCTGCGTGCTCATTCTCGGGGTGCTGTGTGCTCAGTGCTCAGTGCTCAGTTTGTTGGGTGCTCAGTGCTCAGTGCTCAGGGTGCTGGGTGCTCAGTACTCAGGGTCCTGGGTGCTCAGTACTCAGGGTGCTGGGTGCTCAGTGCTCAGGGTGCTGGGTGCTCAGGACTCTGGGTGTTGGGTGCTCAGTACTCAGGGTGCTGGGTGCTCAGTGCTCGGGGTGATGGGTGCTCAGTGCTCGGGGTGCTGGGTGCTCAGTACTCAGGGTGCTGGGTGCTCAGTATTCAGGGTGCTGGGTGCTCAGTGCTCGGGGTGCTCGGTGCTCAGTACTCAAGGTGCTGGGTGCTCAGTGCTCAGGGTGCTGGGCGCTCAGTCCTCGGGGTGCTCCGTGCTCAGTGCTCAGAGTGCTGGGTGCTCAGTACTCAGGGTGCTCGGTGCTCAGTACTCAGGGTTCTCAGTGCTCAGGGTGCTGGGTGCTCAGTACTCAGGGTGCTCGGTGCTCAGTACTCGGGGTGCTGGGTGCTCAGTACTCAGGGTGCTCAGTGCTCAGTACTCAGGGTGCTGGGTGCTCAGTGCTCAGTGTGCTCAGTGCTCAGTGCTCGGGGTGCTGGATGCTCAGTGCTCGGGGCGCTGGGTGCTCAGTGCTCGAGGTGCTGGTTGCTCAGTACTCAGGGTGCTGTGTTCTCAGTGCTCAGTACTCAGCGTGCTGGGTGCTCACTGCTCAGAGTGTTGGGTGCTCAGTGCTCAGGGTGCTCTGTGCTCAGTACTCAGGGTGCTGGGTGCTCAGTGCTCGGGGTGCTGCGTGCTCAGTGCTCAGGGTGCTGGGTGCTCTGTGCTCAGGGTGCTGGGTGCTCAGTACTCAGGGTGCTGGGTGCTCAGTGCTCGGGGTGCTCGGTGCTCAGTACTCAAGGTGCTGGGTGCTCAGTGCTCAGGGTGCCGGGTGCTCAGTCCTCGGGGTGCTCCGTGCTCAGTGATCAGGGTGCTGGGTGCTCAGTACTCAGGGTGCTCGGTGCTCAGTACTCAGGGTTCTCAGTGCTCATTACTCAGGGTGCTGGGTGCTCAGTGCTCAGGGTGCTGGGTGCTCAGTACTCAGGGTGCTCAGTGCTCAGTACTCGGAGTGCTTGGTGCTCAGTACTCAGGGTTGCTCAGTGCTCAGTGCTCGGGGTGCTGGGTGCTCAGTCCTCGGGGCGCTGGGTGCTCAGTGATCGGGGTGCTCAGTGCTCGGGGAGCTCGGTGCTCAGTACTCAGGTTGCTGGGTGCTCAGTACTCAGTGCTCGGGGTCCTGGGTGCTCCGTGCTCGGGGTGCTGGTCGCTCAGTGTTCTGGGTGTTTAGTGCTCAGTACTCAGGGTGCTGGGTGCTCAGTACTCATGGTGCTGCGTGCTCATTCTCGGGGTGCTGGGTGCTCAGTGCTCGGGGTGCTGGGTGCTCAGTACTCAGGGTGCTGGGGGCTCAGTACTCAGGGTTCTGGGTGCTCAGTACTCAGGGTGCTCGGTTCTCAGTACTGAGGGTGCTGGGTGCTCATTCTCGGGGTGCTGGGTGCTCAGTGCTCGGGGTGCTGGGTGCTCAGTACTCAGGGTGCTGGTGGCTCAGTACTCAGGGTGCTGGGTGCTCAGTACTCAGGGTGATCTGTTCTCAGTACTCAGGTTGCAGGGTGCTCAGTGCTCGGGGTGCTGGGTGCTCAGTACTCAGGGTGCTGGGTGCTCAGTGCTCAGGGTGCTGGGTGCTCAGTGCTCAGGGTGCTGGGTGCTCAGTGATCGGGGTGCTGGGTGCTCAGTACTCAGGGTGCTCTGTGCTCAGTACTCAGTGCTCGGGGTCCTGGGTGCTCCGTGCTCGGGGTGCTGGGTGCTCAGTGCTCTGGGTGCTTAGTGCTCAGTACTCAGGGTGCTGGGTGCTCAGTACTCAGGGTGCTGGGTGCTCATTCTCGGGGTGCTGGGTGCTCAGTGCTCGGGGTGCTGGGTGCTCAGTACTCAGGGTGCTGGGGGCTCAGTACTCAGGGTTCTGGGTGCTCAGTACTCAGGGTGCTCGGTTCTCAGTACTCAGGGTGTTGGGTGCTCATTCTCGGGGTGCTGAGTGCTCAGTGCTCGGGGTGCTGGGTGCTCAGTACTCAGGGTGCTGGGGGCTCAGTACTCAGGGTGCTGGGGGCTCAGTACTCAGGGTGCTGGGTGCTCATTACTCAGGGTGATCTGTTCTCAGTACTCAGGTTGCTGGGTGCTCAGTGCTCAGGGTGCTGGGTGCTCAGTACTCGGGGTGCTCAGTGCTCAGTACTCAGGGTGCTGGGTGCTCAGTACTCAGGGTGCTGGGTGTTCAGTGCTCGGGGTGCTCGGTGCTCAGTACTCGGGGTGCTGGGTGCGCAGTACTCGGGGTGCTGGGTGCTCAGTGCTCTGGGTGCTGGGTGCTCAGTGCTCGGGGTGCTGGGTGCTCAGTGCTGAGGGTGCTGCTGGGTGCTCAGTACTCAGGGTGCTGGGTGCTCAGTGCTCAGGGTGCTGGGTGCTCAGTACTAAGGGTCCTGGGTGCTCAGTACTCAGGGTGCTCGGTGCTCAGTACTCAGGGTGCTGAGTGCTCAGTGCTCAGGGTGCTGGGTACTCAGTACTCAGGGTGCTGGGTGCTCAGTACTCACTGTGCTGGGTGCTCAGTGCTCAGGGTGCTGGGTGCTCAGTGCTCAGGGTGCTGGGTGCTCAGTACTCAGGGTGCTGGGTGCTCAGTGCTCAGGGTGATCGGTGCTCAGTACTCAGGATGCTCAGTACTCAGGGTGCTGGGTGCTCAGTGCTCGGGGTGCTGGGTGCTCAGTACTCGGGGTGCTGGATGCTCTGTACTCAGGGTGCTGGGTGCTCAGTGCTCGGGGTCCTGGGTGCTCAGTGCTCAGGGTGATCGGTGCTCAGTACTCAGGGTGCTGGGTGCTCAGTGCTCAGGGTGCTGGGTGCTCTGTCCTCAGGGTGCTCAGTGCTCAGGGTGCTGGGTGCTCAGTGCTCGGGGTGCTCGGTGCTCAGTACTCAGGGTGCTGAGTGCTCAGTACTCAGGGTGCTGGGTGCTCAGTACTCATGGTGCTGGGTGCTCAGTACTCAGGGGGCTGGGTGCTCAGTGCTCAGGGTGCTGGGTGCTCAGTGCTCAGGGTGCTAGGTGCTCAGTGCTCGGGGTGCTGGGTGCTCAGTGCTCGGGGTGCTGGGTGCTCAGTGCTCAGTGCTCAGGGCTCAGGGTGTTGGGTGCTCAGTGCTCAGTGCTCAGGGTGCAGGGTGCTCAGTACTCAGGGTGCTGGGTGCTCAGTACTCAGGGTGCTGGGTGCTCAGTGCTCAAGGTGCTGAGTGCTCAGTTCTCTGGGTGATGGGTGCTCAGTACTCAGGGTGCTGGGTGCTCAGTGCTCGGGGTGCTGGGTGCTCAGGACTCTGGGTGTTGGGTGCTCAGTACTCAGGGTGCTGGGTGCTCAGTACTCTGGGTGCTGGGTGCTCAGGACTCTGGGTGTTGGGTGCTCAGTACTCAGGGTGCTGGGTGCTCAGTGCTCGGGGTGCTGGGTGCTCAGTGCTCAGGGTGCTGTGTGCTCAGTATTCAGGGTGCTGGGTGCTCAGTGCTCGGGGTGCTCTGTGCTCAGTACTCAAGGTGCTGGGTGCTCAGTGCTCAGGGTGCTGGGTGCTCAGTCCTCGGGGTGCTCCGTGCTCAGTGCTCAGAGTGCTGGGTGCTCAGTACTCAGGGTGCTCGGTGCTCAGTACTCAGGGTTCTCAGTGCTCAGGGTGCTGGGTGCTCAGTACTCAGGGTGCTCAGTGCTCAGTACTCGGGGTGCTGGGTGCTCAGTACTCAGGGTGCTCAGTGCTCAGTACTCAGGGTGCTGGGTGCTCAGTGCTCAGTGTGCTCAGTGCTCAGTGCTCGGGGTGCTGGGTGCTCAGTGCTCGGGGCGCTGGGTGCTCAGTGCTCGAGGTGCTGGTTGCTCAGTACTCAGGGTTCTGTGTGCTCAGTGCTCAGTACTCAGCGTGCTGGGTGCTCAGTGCTCAGAGTGTTGGGTGCTCAGTGCTCAGGGTGCTCTGTGCTCAGTACTCAGGGTGCTGGGTGCTCAGTGCTCGGGGTGCTGCGTGCTCAGTGCTCAGGGTGCTGGGTGCTCTGTGCTCAGGGTGCTGGGTGCTCAGTACTCAGGGTGCTGGGTGCTCAGTGCTCGGGGTGCTCGGTGCTCAGTACTCAAGGTGCTGGGTGCTCAGTGCTCAGGGTGCCGGGTGCTCAGTCCTCAGGGTGCTCCGTGCTCAGTGATCAGGGTGCAGGGTGCTCAGTACTCAGGGTGCTCGGTGCTCAGTACTCAGGGTTCTCAGTGCTCATTACTCAGGGTGCTGGGTGCTCAGTGCTCAGGGTGCTGGGTGCTCAGTACTCAGGGTGCTCAGTGCTCAGTACTCGGAGTGCTTGGTGCTCAGTACTCAGGGTGCTCAGTGCTCAGTACTCGGGGTGCTCTTTGCTCAGTGCTCAGGGTGCTCAGTGCTCAGTGCTCGGAGTGCTGGGTGCTCAGTGCTCGGGGCGCTGGGTGCTCAGTGATCGGGGTGCTGGGTGCTCAGTACTCAGGGTGCTCAGTGCTCGGGGAGCTCGGTGCTCAGTACTCAGGGTGCTGGGTGCTCAGTACTCAGTGCTCGGGGTCCTGGGTGCTCCGTGCTCGGGGTGCTGGGCGCTCAGTGCTCTGGGTGTTTAGTGCTCAGTACTCAGGGTGCTGGGTGCTCAGTACTCAGGGTGCTGGGTGCTCATTCTCGGTGTGCTGGGTGCTCCGTGCTCGGGGTGCTGGGTGCTCATTGCTCAGGGTGCTGGGTGCTCAGTGCTCAGGGTGCTGGGTGCTCAGTACTCAGGGTGCTGGGTGCTCAGTACTCAGGGTGCTGGGTGCTCAGTGATCGGAGTGCTGGGTGCTCAGTACTCAGGGTGCTCAGTGCTCGGGGAGCTCTGTGCTCAGTACTCAGGGTGCTGGGTGCTCAGTACTCAGTGCTCAGGGTCCTGGGTGCTCCGTGCTCGGGTTGCTGGGTGCTCAGTGCTCTGGGTGCTTAGTGCTCAGTACTCAGGGTGCTGGGTGCTCAGTACTCAGGGTGCTGGGTGCTCATTCTCGGGGTGCTGGGTGCTCAGTGCTCGGGGTGCTGGGTGCTCAGTACTCAGGGTGCTGGGGGCTCAGTACTCAGGGTGCTCTGTGCTCAGTACTCAGGGTGCTGGGTGCTCAGTACTCAGGGTCCTGGGTGCTCAGTACTCTGGGTGTTGGGTGCTCAGTACACAGGGTGCTGGGTGCTCCGTGCTCGGGGTGCTGGGTGCTCATTGCTCAGGGTGCTGGGTGCTGAGTGCTCAGGGTGCTGGGTGCTCAGTACTCAGGGTGCTGGGTGCTCAGTACTCAGGGTGCTGGGTGCTCAGTGATCGGGGTGCTGGGTGCTCAGTACTCAGGGTGCTCAGTGCTCGGGGAGCTCTGTGCTCAGTACTCAGGGTGCTGGGTGCTCAGTACTCAGTGCTTGGGGTCCTGGGTGCTCCGTGCTCGGGGTGCTGGGTGCTCAGTGCTCTGGGTGCTTAGTGCTCAGTACTCAGGGTGCTGGGTACTCAGTACTCAGGGTGCTGGGTGCTCATTCTCGGGGTGCTGGGTGCTCAGTGCTCGGGGTGCTTGGTGCTCAGTACTCAGGGTGCTGGGGGCTCAGTACTCAGGGTGCTGGGTGCTCAGTACTCAGGGTGCTCAGTTCTCAGTATTCAGGGTGCTGGGTGCTCATTCTCGGGGTGCTGGGTGCTCAGTGCTCGGGGTGCTGGGTGCTCAGTACTCAGGGCGCTGGGGGCTCAGTACTCAGGGTGCTGGGTGCTCAGTACTCAGGGTGCTCGGTTCTCAGTATTCAGGGTGCTGGGTGCTCAGTGCTCAGGGTGCTGGGTGCTCAGTGCTCGGGTTGCTGGGTGCTCAGTGCTCAGGGTGCTGGGTGCTCAGTACTCAGGGTGCTGTTTGCTCAGTGCTCAGGGTGATCGGTGCTCCGTACTCAGGGTGCTCAGTACTCAGGGTGCTGGCTGCTCAGTGCTCGCTGTGCTGGGTGCTCAGTACTCAGGGAGCTGGGTGCTCTGTACTCAGGGTGCTGGGTGCTCAGTGCTCGGGGTCCTGGGTGCTCAGTGCTCAGGGTGATCGGTGCTCAGTACTCAGGGTGCTGGGTGCTCAGTGCTCAGGGTGCTGGGTACTCAGTCCTCAGGGTGCTCAGTGCTCAGGGTGCTGGGTGCTCAGTGCTCGGGGTGCTCGGTGCTCAGTACTCAGGGTGCTGAGTGCTCAGTACTCAGGGTGCTGGGTGCTCAGTTCTCATGGTGCTGCGTGCTCAGTACTCAGGGGGCTGGGTGCTCAGTGCTCAGGGTGCTGGGTGCTCAGTGCTCAGGGTGCTGGGTGCTCAGTGCTCGGGGTGCTGGGTGCTCAGTGCTCGGGGTGCTGGGTGCTCAGTGCTCAGTGCTCAGTTTGTTGGGTGCTCAGTGCTCAGTGCTCAGGGTGCTGGGTGCTCAGTACTCAGGGTCCTGGGTGCTCAGTACTCAGGGTGCTGGGTGCTCAGTGCTCAGGGTGCTGGGTGCTCAGGACTCTGGGTGTTGGGTGCTCAGTACTCAGGGTGCTGGGTGCTCAGTGCTCGGGGTGCTGGGTGCTCAGTGCTCGGGGTGCTGGGTGCTCAGTGCTCAGGGTGCTGGGTGCTCAGTATTCAGGGTGCTGGGTGCTCAGTGCTCGGGGTGCTCGGTGCTCAGTACTCAAGGTGCTGGGTGCTCAGTGCTCAGGGTGCTGGGTGCTCAGTCCTCGGGGTGCTCCGTGCTCAGTGCTCAGAGTGCTGGGTGCTCAGTACTCAGGGTGCTCGGTGCTCAGTACTCAGGGTTCTCAGTGCTCAGGGTGCTGGGTGCTCAGTACTCAGGGTGCTCAGTGCTCAGTACTCGGGGTGCTGGGTGCTCAGTACTCAGGGTGCTCAGTGCTCAGTACTCAGGGTGCTGGGTGCTCAGTGCTCAGTTTGCTCAGTGCTCAGTGCTCGGGGTGCTGGGTGCTCAGTGCTCGGGGCGCTGGGTGCTCAGTGCTCGAGGAGCTGGATGCTCAGTACTCAGGGTGCTGTGTGCTCAGTGCTCAGTACTCAGCGTGCTGGGTGCTCAGTGCTCAGAGTGTTGGGTGCTCAGTGCTCAGGGTGCTCTGTGCTCAGTACTCAGGGTGCTGGGTGCTCAGTGCTCGGGGTGCTGCGTGCTCAGTGCTCAGGGTGCTTGGTGCTCTGTGCTCAGGGTGCTGGGTGCTCAGTACTCAGGGTGCTGGGTGCTCAGTGCTCGGGGTGCTCGGTGCTCAGTACTCAAGGTGCTGGGTGCTCAGTGCTCAGGGTGCCGGGTGCTCAGTCCTCGGGGTGCTCCGTGCTCAGTGATCAGGGTGCTGGGTGCTCAGTACTCAGGGTGCTCGGGGCTCAGTACTCAGGGTTCTCAGTGCTCATTACTCAGGGTGCTGGGTGCTAAGTGCTCAGGGTGCTGGGTGCTCAGTACTCAGGGTGCTCAGTGCTCAGTACTCGGAGTGCTTGGTGCTCAGTACTCAGGGTGCTCAGTGCTCAGTACTCGGGGTGCTGTTTGCTCAGTGCTCAGGGTGCTCAGTGCTCAGTGCTCGGGGTGCTGGGTGCTCAGTGCTCGGGGCGCTGGGTGCTCAGTGCTCGGGGTGCTGGGTGCTCAGTACTCGGGGTGCTGGGTGCTCAGTACTCAGGGTGCTCAGTGCTCAGTACTCAGTGCTCAGGGTGCTCAGTGCTCAGTGCTCGGGGTGCTGGGTGCTCAGTGCTCAGGGCGCTGGGTGCTCAGTGCTCGGGGTGCTGGGTGCTCAGTACTCGGGGTGCTGGGTGCTCAGTACTCTGGGTGTTGGGTGCTCAGTACTCAGGGTGCTGGGTGCTACGTGCTCGGGGTGCTGGGTGCTCAGTACTCAGGGTGCTGGGTGCTCAGTACTCAGGGTGCTGGGTGCTTAGTGCTCGAGGTGCTCGGTGTTCAGTACTCAAGGTGCTGGGTGCTCAGTTCTCAGGGTGCTGGGTGCTCAGTCCTCGGGGTGCTCCATGCTCAGGGTGCTGGGTGCTCAGTGCTCAGGGTGCTGGGTGCTCAGTGCTCGGGGTGCTGGGTGCTGAGTGCTCAGGGTGCTGGCTGCTCAGTGCTCGGGGTGCTCCGTGCTCAGTGCTCAGGGTCCTGGGTGCTCAGTACTCAGGGTGCTGGGTGCTTAGTACTCAGGGTGCTCAGTGCTCAGTACACAGGGTGCTGGGTGCTCAGTGCTCGGGGTGCTGGGTGCTCAGTGCTCAGTACTCAGGGTGCTGGGTGCTCAGTGCTCGGGGTGCTGGGTGCTCAGTACTCAGCGTGCTGGGTGCTCAGTACTCAGGGTGCTGGGTGCTCAGTGCTCAGGGTGCTGGGTGCTCAGTGCTCAGGGTGCTGGGTGCTCAGTGATCGGGGTGCTGGGTGCTCAGTACTCAGGGTGCTCAGTGCTCGGGGAGCTCGGTGCTCAGTACTCAGGGTGCAGGGTGCTCAGTACTCAGTGCTCGGGGTCCTGGGTGCTCCGTGCTCGGGGTGCTGGGCGCTCAGTGCTCGGGGTGCTTAGTGCTCAGTACTCAGGGTGCTGGGTGCTCAGTACTCAGGGTGCTGGGTGCTCATTCTCGGGGTGCTGGGTGCTCAGTGCTCGGGGTGCTGGGTGCTCAGTACTCAGGGTGCTGGGGGCTCAGTACTCAGGGTGCTGGGTGCTCAGTACTCAGGGTGCTCGGTTCTCAGTACTCAGGGTGCTGGGTGCTCATTATCGGGGTGCTGGGTGCTCAGTGCTCGGGGTGCTGGGTGCTCAGTACTCAGGGTGCTGGGGGCTCAGTACTCAGGGTGCTGGGTGCTCAGTACTCAGGGTGATCTGTTCTCAGTAATCACGTTGCAGGGTGCTCAGTGCTCGGGGTGCTGAGTGCTCAGTACTAGGGGTGCTCAGTGATCAGTACTCAGGGTGCTGGGTGCTCAGTACTCAGGGTGCTGGGTGTTCAGTGCTCGGGGTGCTCGGTGCTCAGTACTCGGGGTGCTGGGTGCTCAGTACTCGGGGTGCTGGGTGCTCAGTGCTCAGGGTGCTGGGTGCTCAGTGCTCGGGGTCCTGGGTGCTCAGTGCCCAGGGTGATCGGTGCTCAGTACTCAGGGTGCTGGGTGCTCAGTGCTCAGGGTGCTGGGTGCGCAGTCCTCAGGGTGCTCAGTACTCAGGGTGCTGAGTGCTCAGTACTCAGGGTGCTGGGTGCTCAGTACTCATGGTGCTGGGTGCTCAGTACTCAGGGGGCTGGGTGCTCAGTGCTCAGGGTGCTGGGTGCTCAGTGCTCAGGGTGCTGGGTGCTCAGTGCTCGGGGTGCTGGGTGCTCAGTGCTCGGGGTGCTGGGTGCACAGTGCTCAGTGCTCAGGGTGTTGGGTGCTCAGTGCTTAGGGTGCTGGGTGCTCAGTACTCAGGGTGCTGGGTGCTCAGTACTCTGGGTGTTGGGTGCTCAGTACACAGGGTGCTGGGTGCTCCGTGCTCGGGGTGCTGGGTGCTCATTGCTCAGGGTGCTGGGTGCTGAGTGCTCAGGGTGCTGGGTGCTCAGTACTCAGGGTGCTGGGTGCTCAGTACTCAGGGTGCTGGGTGCTCAGTGATCGGGGTGCTGGGTGCTCAGTACTCAGGGTGCTCAGTGCTCGGGGAGCTCTGTGCTCAGTACTCAGGGTGCTGGGTGCTCAGTACTCAGTGCTTGGGGTCCTGGGTGCTCCGTGCTCGGGGTGCTGGGTGCTCAGTGCTCTGGGTGCTTAGTGCTCAGTACTCAGGGTGCTGGGTGCTCAGTACTCAGGGTGCTGGGTGCTCATTCTCGGGGTGCTGGGTGCTCAGTGCTCGGGGTGCTTGGTGCTCAGTACTCAGGGTGCTGGGGGCTCAGTACTCAGGGTGCTGGGTGCTCAGTATTCAGGGTGCTCGGTTCTCAGTATTCAGGGTGCTGGGTGCTCATTCTCGGGGTGCTGGGTGCTCAGTGCTCGGGGTGCTGGGTGCTCAGTACTCAGGGCGCTGGGGGCTCAGTACTCAGGGTGCTTTGTGCTCAGTACTCAGGGTGCTCGGTTCTCAGTATTCAGGGTGCTGGGTGCTCAGTGCTCAGGGTGCTGGGTGCTCAGTGCTCGGGTTGCTGGGTGCTCAGTGCTGAGGGTGGTGCTGGGTGCTCAGTACTCAGGGTGCTGGGTGCTCAGTGCTCAGGGTGCTGGGTGCTCAGTACTAAGGGTGCTGGGAGCTCAGTACTCAGGGTGCTCGGTGCTCAGTACTCAGGGTGCTGGGTGCTCAGTGCTCAGGGTGCTGGGTACTCAGTACTCAGGGTGCTCGGTGCTCAGTACTCAGGGTGCTGTTTGCTCAGTGCTCAGGGTGCTTGGTGCTCAGTGCTCAGGGTGCTGGGTGCTCAGTACTCAGGGTGCTGGGTGCTCAGTGCTCAGGGTGATCGGTGCTCCGTACTCAGGGTGCTCAGTACTCAGGGTGCTGGCTGCTCAGTGCTCGCTGTGCTGGGTGCTCAGTACTCAGGGAGCTGGGTGCTCTGTACTCAGGGTGCTGGGTGCTCAGTGCTCGGGGTCCTGGGTGCTCAGTGCTCAGGGTGATCGGTGCTCAGTACTCAGGGTGCTGGGTGCTCAGTGCTCAGGGTGCTGGGTACTCAGTCCTCAGGGTGCTCAGTGCTCAGGGTGCTGGGTGCTCAGTGCTCGGGGTGCTCGGTGCTCAGTACTCAGGGTGCTGAGTGCTCAGTACTCAGGGTGCTGGGTGCTCAGTTCTCATGGTGCTGGGTGCTCAGTACTCAGGGTGCTGGGTGCTCAGTGCTCAGGGTGCTGGGTGCTCAGTGCTCAGGGTGCTGGGTGCTCAGTGCTCGGGGTGCTGGGTGCTCAGTGCTCGGGGTGCTGGGTGCTCAGTGCTCAGTGCTCAGTTTGTTGGGTGCTCAGTGCTCAGTGCTCAGGGTGCTGGGTGCTCAGTACTCAGGGTCCTGGGTGCTCAGTACTCAGGGTGCTGGGTGCTCAGTGCTCAGGGTGCTGGGTGCTCAGGACTCTGGGTGTTGGGTGCTCAGTACTCAGGGTGCTGGGTGCTCAGTGCTCGGGGTGCTGGGTGCTCAGTGCTCGGGGTGCTGGGTGCTCAGTGCTCAGGGTGCTGGGTGCTCAGTATTCAGGGTGCTGGGTGCTCAGTGCTCGGGGTGCTCGGTGCTCAGTACTCAAGGTGCTGGGTGCTCAGTGCTCAGGGTGCTGGGTGCTCAGTCCTCGGGGTGCTCCGTGCTCAGTGCTCAGAGTGCTGGCTGCTCAGTACTCTGGGTGCTCGGTGCTCAGTACTCAGGGTTCTCAGTGCTCAAGGTGCTGGGTGCTCAGTACTCAGGGTGCTCAGTGCTCAGTACTCGGGGTGCTGGGTGCTCAGTACTCAGGGTGCTCAGTGCTCAGTACTCAGGGTGCTGGGTGCTCAGTGCTCAGTGTGCTCAGTGCTCAGTGCTCGGGGTGCTGGGTGCTCAGTGCTCGGGGCGCTGGGTGCTCAGTGCTCGAGGAGCTGGATGCTCAGTACTCAGGGTGCTGTGTGCTCAGTGCTCAGTACTCAGCGTGCTGGGTGCTCAGTGCTCAGAGTGTTGGGTGCTCAGTGCTCAGGGTGCTCTGTGCTCAGTACTCAGGGTGCTGGGTGCTCAGTGCTCGGGGTGCTGCGTGCTCAGTGCTCAGGGTGCTTGGTGCTCTGTGCTCAGGGTGCTGGGTGCTCAGTACTCAGGGTGCTGGGTGCTCAGTGCTCGGGGTGCTCGGTGCTCAGTACTCAAGGTGCTGGGTGCTCAGTGCTCAGGGTGCCGGGTGCTCAGTCCTCGGTGTGCTCCGTGCTCAGTGATCAGGGTGCTGGGTGCTCAGTACTCAGGGTGCTCGGGGCTCAGTACTCAGGGTTGTCAGTGCTCATTACTCAGGGTGCTGGGTGCTAAGTGCTCAGGGTGCTGGGTGCTCAGTACTCAGGGTGCTCAGTGCTCAGTACTCGGAGTGCTTGGTGCTCAGTACTCAGGGTGCTCAGTGCTCAGTACTCGGGGTGCTGTTTGCTCAGTGCTCAGGGTGCTCAGTGCTCAGTGCTCGGGGTGCTGGGTGCTCAGTGCTCGGGGCGCTGGGTGCTCAGTGCTCGGGGTGTTGGGTGCTCAGTACTCGGGGTGCTCAGTGCTCAGTACTCAGTGCTCAGGGTGCTCAGTGCTCAGTGCTCGGGGCGCTGGGTGCTCAGTGCTCGGGGTGCTCAGTGCTCAGTACTCAGTGCTCAGGGTGCTCAGTGCTCAGTGCTCGGGGTGCTGGGTGCTCAGTGCTCGGGGCGCTGGGTGCTCAGTGCTCGGGGTGCTGGGTGCTCAGTACTCGGGGTGCTGGGTGCTCAGTACTCTGGGTGTTGGGTGCTCAGTACTCAGGGTGCTGGGTGCTACGTGCTCGGGGTGCTGGGTGCTCAGTACTCAGGGTGCTGGGTGCTCAGTACTCAGGGTGCTGGGTGCTTAGTGCTCGAGGTGCTCGGTGCTCAGTACTCAAGGTGCTGGGTGCTCAGTTCTCAGGGTGCTGGGTGCTCAGTCCTCGGGGTGCTCCATGCTCAGGGTGCTGGGTGCTCAGTGCTCAGGGTGCTGGGTGCTCAGTGCTCGGGGTGCTGGGTGCTGAGTGCTCAGGGTGCTGGCTGCTCAGTGCTCGGGGTGCTCCGTGCTCAGTGCTCAGGGTCCTGGGTGCTCAGTACTCAGGGTGCTGGGTGCTTAGTACTCAGGGTGCTCAGTGCTCAGTACACAGGGTGCTGGGTGCTCAGTGCTCGGGGTGCTGGGTGCTCAGTGCTCAGTACTCAGGGTGCTGGGTGCTCAGTGCTCGGGGTGCTGGGTGCTCAGTACTCAGCGTGCTGGGTGCTCAGTACTCAGGGTGCTGGGTGCTCAGTGCTCAGGGTGCTGGGTGCTCAGTGCTCAGGGTGCTGGGTGCTCAGTGATCGGGGTGCTGGGTGCTCAGTACTCAGGGTGCTCAGTGCTCGGGGAGCTCGGTGCTCAGTACTCAGGGTGCAGGGTGCTCAGTACTCAGTGCTCGGGATCCTGGGTGCTCCGTGCTCGGGGTGCTGGGCGCTCAGTGCTCGGGGTGCTTAGTGCTCAGTACTCAGGGTGCTGGGTGCTCAGTACTCAGGGTGCTGGGTGCTCATTCTCGGGGTGCTGGGTGCTCAGTGCTCGGGGTGCTGGGTGCTCAGTACTCAGGGTGCTGGGGGCTCAGTACTCAGGGTGCTGGGTGCTCAGTACTCAGGGTGCTCGGTTCTCAGTACTCAGGGTGCTGGGTGCTCATTATCGGGGTGCTGGGTGCTCAGTGCTCGGGGTGCTGGGTGCTCAGTACTCAGGGTGCTGGGGGCTCAGTACTCAGGGTGCTGGGTGCTCAGTACTCAGGGTGATCTGTTCTCAGTAATCAGGTTGCAGGGTGCTCAGTGCTCGGGGTGCTGGGTGCTCAGTACTAGGGGTGCTCAGTGATCAGTACTCAGGGTGCTGGGTGCTCAGTACTCAGGGTGCTGGGTGTTCAGTGCTCGGGGTGCTCGGTGCTCAGTACTCGGGGTGCTGGGTGCTCAGTACTCGGGGTGCTGGGTGCTCAGTGCTCAGGGTGCTGGGTGCTCAGTGCGCGGGGTCCTGGGTGCTCAGTGCCCAGGGTGATCGGTGCTCAGTACTCAGGGTGCTGGGTGCTCAGTGCTCAGGGTGCTGGGTGCGCAGTCCTCAGGGTGCTCAGTGCTCAGGGTGCTGGGTGCTCAGTGCTCGGGGTGCTCGGTGCTCAGTACTCAGGGTGCTGAGTGCTCAGTACTCAGGGTGCTGGGTGCTCAGTACTCATGGTGCTGGGTGCTCAGTACTCAGGGGGCTGGGTGCTCAGTGCTCAGGGTGCTGGGTGCTCAGTGCTCAGGGTGCTGGGTGCTCAGTGCTCGGGGTGCTCGGTGCTCAGTACTCAAGGTGCTGGGTGCTCAGTGCTCAGGGTGCTGGGTGCTCAGTCCTCGGGGTGCTCCGTGCTCAGTGCTCAGAGTGCTGGCTGCTCAGTACTCTGGGTGCTCGGTGCTCAGTACTCAGGGTTCTCAGTGCTCAAGGTGCTGGGTGCTCAGTACTCAGGGTGCTCAGTGCTCAGTACTCGGGGTGCTGGGTGCTCAGTACTCAGGGTGCTCAGTGCTCAGTACTCAGGGTGCTGGGTGCTCAGTGCTCAGTGTGCTCAGTGCTCAGTGCTCGGGGTGCTGGGTGCTCAGTGCTCGGGGCGCTGGGTGCTCAGTGCTCGAGGAGCTGGATGCTCAGTACTCAGGGTGCTGTGTGCTCAGTGCTCAGTACTCAGCGTGCTGGGTGCTCAGTGCTCAGAGTGTTGGGTGCTCAGTGCTCAGGGTGCTCTGTGCTCAGTACTCAGGGTGCTGGGTGCTCAGTGCTCGGGGTGCTGCGTGCTCAGTGCTCAGGGTGCTTGGTGCTCTGTGCTCAGGGTGCTGGGTGCTCAGTACTCAGGGTGCTGGGTGCTCAGTGCTCGGGGTGCTCGGTGCTCAGTACTCAAGGTGCTGGGTGCTCAGTGCTCAGGGTGCCGGGTGCTCAGTCCTCGGTGTGCTCCGTGCTCAGTGATCAGGGTGCTGGGTGCTCAGTACTCAGGGTGCTCGGGGCTCAGTACTCAGGGTTGTCAGTGCTCATTACTCAGGGTGCTGGGTGCTAAGTGCTCAGGGTGCTGGGTGCTCAGTACTCAGGGTGCTCAGTGCTCAGTACTCGGAGTGCTTGGTGCTCAGTACTCAGGGTGCTCAGTGCTCAGTACTCGGGGTGCTGTTTGCTCAGTGCTCAGGGTGCTCAGTGCTCAGTGCTCGGGGTGCTGGGTGCTCAGTGCTCGGGGCGCTGGGTGCTCAGTGCTCGGGGTGTTGGGTGCTCAGTACTCGGGGTGCTCAGTGCTCAGTACTCAGTGCTCAGGGTGCTCAGTGCTCAGTGCTCGGGGCGCTGGGTGCTCAGTGCTCGGGGTGCTCAGTGCTCAGTACTCAGTGCTCAGGGTGCTCAGTGCTCAGTGCTCGGGGTGCTGGGTGCTCAGTGCTCGGGGCGCTGGGTGCTCAGTGCTCGGGGTGCTGGGTGCTCAGTACTCGGGGTGCTGGGTGCTCAGTACTCTGGGTGTTGGGTGCTCAGTACTCAGGGTGCTGGGTGCTACGTGCTCGGGGTGCTGGGTGCTCAGTACTCAGGGTGCTGGGTGCTCAGTACTCAGGGTGCTGGGTGCTTAGTGCTCGAGGTGCTCGGTGCTCAGTACTCAAGGTGCTGGGTGCTCAGTTCTCAGGGTGCTGGGTGCTCAGTCCTCGGGGTGCTCCATGCTCAGGGTGCTGGGTGCTCAGTGCTCAGGGTGCTGGGTGCTCAGTGCTCGGGGTGCTGGGTGCTGAGTGCTCAGGGTGCTGGCTGCTCAGTGCTCGGGGTGCTCCGTGCTCAGTGCTCAGGGTCCTGGGTGCTCAGTACTCAGGGTGCTGGGTGCTTAGTACTCAGGGTGCTCAGTGCTCAGTACACAGGGTGCTGGGTGCTCAGTGCTCGGGGTGCTGGGTGCTCAGTGCTCAGTACTCAGGGTGCTGGGTGCTCAGTGCTCGGGGTGCTGGGTGCTCAGTACTCAGCGTGCTGGGTGCTCAGTACTCAGGGTGCTGGGTGCTCAGTGCTCAGGGTGCTGGGTGCTCAGTGCTCAGGGTGCTGGGTGCTCAGTGATCGGGGTGCTGGGTGCTCAGTACTCAGTGTGCTCAGTGCTCGGGGAGCTCGGTGCTCAGTACTCAGGGTGCAGGGTCCTCAGTACTCAGTGCTCGGGATCCTGGGTGCTCCGTGCTCGGGGTGCTGGGCGCTCAGTGCTCGGGGTGCTTAGTGCTCAGTACTCAGGGTGCTGGGTGCTCAGTACTCAGGGTGCTGGGTGCTCATTCTCGGGGTGCTGGGTGCTCAGTGCTCGGGGTGCTGGGTGCTCAGTACTCAGGGTGCTGGGGGCTCAGTACTCAGGGTGCTGGGTGCTCAGTACTCAGGGTGCTCGGTTCTCAGTACTCAGGGTGCTGGGTGCTCATTATCGGGGTGCTGGGTGCTCAGTGCTCGGGGTGCTGGGTGCTCAGTACTCAGGGTGCTGGGGGCTCAGTACTCAGGGTGCTGGGTGCTCAGTACTCAGGGTGATCTGTTCTCAGTAATCAGGTTGCAGGGTGCTCAGTGCTCGGGGTGCTGGGTGCTCAGTACTAGGGGTGCTCAGTGATCAGTACTCAGGGTGCTGGGTGCTCAGTACTCAGGGTGCTGGGTGTTCAGTGCTCGGGGTGCTCGGTGCTCAGTACTCGGGGTGCTGGGTGCTCAGTACTCGGGGTGCTGGGTGCTCAGTGCTCAGGGTGCTGGGTGCTCAGTGCGCGGGGTCCTGGGTGCTCAGTGCCCAGGGTGATCGGTGCTCAGTACTCAGGGTGCTGGGTGCTCAGTGCTCAGGGTGCTGGGTGCGCAGTCCTCAGGGTGCTCAGTGCTCAGGGTGCTGGGTGCTCAGTGCTCGGGGTGCTCGGTGCTCAGTACTCAGGGTGCTGAGTGCTCAGTACTCAGGGTGCTGGGTGCTCAGTACTCATGGTGCTGGGTGCTCAGTACTCAGGGGGCTGGGTGCTCAGTGCTCAGGGTGCTGGGTGCTCAGTGCTCAGGGTGCTGGGTGCTCAGTGCTCGGGGTGCTGGGTGCTCAGTGCTCGGGGTGCTGGGTGCTCAGTGCTCATTGCTCAGGGTGTTGGGTGCTCAGTGCTCAGGGTGCTGGGTGCTCAGTACTCAGGGTGCTGGGTGCTCAGTACTCAGGGTGCTGGGTGCCAGTGCTCAGGGTGCTGGGTGCTCAGTACTCTGGTTGTTGGGTGCTCAGTACTCAGGGTGCTGGGTGCTCAGTGCTCAGGGTGCTGGGTGATCAGTGCTCAGGGTGCTGGGTGCTCAGTGATCGGGGTGCTGGGTGCTCAGTACTCAGGGTGCTCAGTGCTCGGGGAGCTCGGTGCTCAGTACTCAGGGTGCTGGGTGCTCAGTACTCAGTGCTCGGGGTCCTGGGTGCTCCGTGCTCGGGGTGCTGGGTGCTCAGTGCTCTGGGTGCTTAGTGCTCAGTACTCAGGGTGCTGGGTGCTCAGTACTCAGGGTGCTGGGTGCTCATTCTCCGGGTGCTGGGTGCTCAGTGCTCGGGGTGCTGGGTGCTCAGTACTCAGGGTGCTGGGCTCTCAGTACTCAGGGTGCTGGGTGCTCAGTACTCAGGGTGATCGGATCTCAGTATTCAGGGTGCTGGGTGCTCATTCTCGGGGTGCTGGGTGCTCAGTGCTCGGGGTGCTGGGTGCTCAGTACTCAGGGTGCTGGGGGCTCAGTACTCAGGGTGCTGGGTGCTCAGTACTCAGGGTGATCTCTTCTCAGTACTCAGGTTGCTGGGTGCTCAGTGCTCGGGGTGATGGGTGCTCAGTACTCGGGGTGCTCAGTGCTCAGTACTCAGGGTGCTGGGTGCTCAGTACTCAGGGTGCTGGGTGCTCAGTACTCGGGGTGCTGGGTGCTCCTTGCTCGGGGTGCTGGGT
This sequence comes from Microtus oregoni, assembly GCF_018167655.1. Classification (NCBI taxonomy): domain Eukaryota; kingdom Metazoa; phylum Chordata; class Mammalia; order Rodentia; family Cricetidae; genus Microtus; species Microtus oregoni. The sequence continues at coordinate 75,175 of NW_024544044.1, read as the reverse complement.
GCTCAGTGCTGAGGGTGGTGCTGGGTGCTCAGTACTCAGGGTGCTGGGTGCTCAGTGCTCAGGGTGCTGGGTGCTCAGTATTAAGCGTCCTGGGTGCTCAGTATTCAGGGTGCTCGGTGCTCAGTACTCAGGGTGCTGGGTGCTCAGTGCTCAGGGTGCTGGGTACTCAGTACTCAGGGGGCTGGGTGCTCAGTACTCAGGGTGCTGGGTGCTCAGTGCTCAGGGTGCTTGGTGCTCAGTGCTCAGGGTGCTGGGTGCTCAGTACTCAGCGTGCTGGGTGCTCAGTGCTCAGGGTGATCGGTGCTCAGTACTCAGGGTGCTCAGTACTCATGGTACAGGCTGCTCAGTGCTCGGGGTGCTGGGTGCTCAGTACTCGGGGTGCTGGGTGCTCTGTACTCAGGGTGCTGGGTGCTCAATGCTCGGGGTCCTGGGTGCTCAGTGCTCAGGGTGATCGGTGCTCAGTACTCAGGGTGCTGGGTGCTCAGTGCTCAGGGTGCTGGGTACTCAGTCCTAAGGGTGCTCAGTGCTCAGGGTGCTGGGTGCTCAGTGCTCGGGGTGCTCGGTGCTCAGTACTCAGGGTGCTGAGTGCTCAGTACTCAGGGTGCTGGGTGCTCAGTACTCATGGTGCTGGGTGCTCAGTACTCAGGGTGCTGGGTGCTCAGTGCTCAGGGTGCTGGGTGCTCAGTGCGTGGGGTGCTGGGTGCTCAGTGCTCGGGGTGCTGGGTGCTCAGTGCTCAGTGCTCTGGGTGTTGGTTGCTCAGTGCTCAGTGCTCAGGGTGCTGGGTGCTCAGTACTCAGGGTGCTGGGTGCTCAGTACACAAGGTGCTGGGTGCTCAGTGCTCAGGGTGCTGGGTGCTCAGGACTCTGGGTGTTGGGTGCTCAGTACTCAGGGTGCTGGGTGCTCAGTGCTCGGGGTGCTGGGTGCTCAGTGCTCGGGGTGCTGGGAGCTCAGTGCTCAGGGTGCTGGGTGCTCAGTATTCAGCGTGCTGGGTGCTCAGTTCTCGGGGTGCTCGGTGCTCAGTACTCAAGGCGCTGGGTGCTCAGTGCTCAGGGTGCTTGGTGCCCAGTCCTCGGGGTGCTCCGTTCTCAGTGCTCAGGGTGCTGGGTGCTCAGTACTCAGGGTGCTCAGTGCTCAGTACTCAGGGTGCTGGGTGCTCAGTACTCAGGGTGCTGGGTGCTCAGTGCTCGGGGTGCTGGGTGCTCAGTGCTCGGGGTGCTGGGTGCTCAGTGCTGAGGGTGGTGCTGGGTGCTCAGTACTCAGGGTGCCGGGTGCTCAGTGCTCAGGGTGCTGGGTGCTCAGTACTAAGGCTCCTGGGTGCTCAGTATTCAGGGTGCTCGGTGCTCAGTACTCAGGGTGCTGGGTGCTCAGTGCTCAGGGTGCTGGGTACTCAGTACTCAGGGTGCTGGGTGCTCAGTACTCAGGGTGCTGGGTGCTCAGTGCTCAGGGTGCTTGGTGCTCAGTGCTCAGGGTGCTGGGTGCTCAGTACTCAGGGTGCTGGGTGCTTAGTGCTCAGGGTGCTGGGTGCTCAGTGCTCGGGGTCCTGGGTGCTCAGTGCTCAGGGTGCTGGGTGCTCAGTACTCACGGTGCTGGGTGCTCAGTGCTCAGGGTGCTGGGTACTCAGTCCTCAGGGTGCTCAGTGCTCAGGGTGCTGGGTGCTCAGTGCTCAGGGTGCTGGGGGCTCAGTACTCAGGGTGCTGGGTGCTCAGTACTCAGGGTGATCTCTTCTCAGTACTCAGGTTGCTGGGTGCTCAGTGCTCGGGGTGATGGGTGCTCAGTACTCGGGGTGCTCAGTGCTCAGTACTCAGGGTGCTGGGTGCTCAGTACTCAGGGTGCTGGGTGCTCAGTACTCGGGGTGCTGGGTGCTCCTTGCTCGGGGTGCTGGGTGCTCAGTGCTGAGGGTGGTGCTGGGTGCTCAGTACTCAGGGTGCTGGGTGCTCAGTGCTCAGGGTGCTGCGTGCTCAGTATTAAGCGTCCTGGGTGCTCAGTATTCAGGGTGCTCGGTGCTCAGTACTCAGGGTGCTGGGTGCTCATTCTCGGGGTGCTGGGTGCTCAGTGCTCGGGGTGCTGGGTGCTCAGTACTCAGGGTGCTGGGGGCTCAGTACTCAGGGTGCTGGGTGCTCAGTACTCAGGGTGCTCGGTTCTCAGTACTCAGGGTGCTGGGTGCTCATTATCGGGGTGCTGGGTGCTCAGTGCTCGGGGTGCTGGGTGCTCAGTACTCAGGGTGCTGGGGGCTCAGTACTCAGGGTGCTGGGTGCTCAGTACTCAGGGTGATCTGTTCTCAGTAATCAGGTTGCAGGGTGCTCAGTGCTCGGGGTGCTGGGTGCTCAGTACTAGGGGTGCTCAGTGATCAGTACTCAGGGTGCTGGGTGCTCAGTACTCAGGGTGCTGGGTGTTCAGTGCTCGGGGTGCTCGGTGCTCAGTACTCGGGGTGCTGGGTGCTCAGTACTCGGGGTGCTGGGTGCTCAGTGCTCAGGGTGCTGGGTGCTCAGTGCGCGGGGTCCTGGGTGCTCAGTGCCCAGGGTGATCGGTGCTCAGTACTCAGGGTGCTGGGTGCTCAGTGCTCAGGGTGCTGGGTGCGCAGTCCTCAGGGTGCTCAGTGCTCAGGGTGCTGGGTGCTCAGTGCTTGGGGTGCTCGGTGCTCAGTACTCAGGGTGCTGAGTGCTCAGTACTCAGGGTGCTGGGTGCTCAGTACTCATGGTGCTGGGTGCTCAGTACTCAGGGGGCTGGGTGCTCAGTGCTCAGGGTGCTGGGTGCTCAGTGCTCAGGGTGCTGGGTGCTCAGTGCTCGGGGTGCTGGGTGCTCAGTGCTCGGGGTGCTGGGTGCTCAGTGCTCAGTGCTCAGGGTGTTGGGTGCTCAGTGCTCAGGGTGCTGGGTGCTCAGTACTCAGGGTGCTTGGTGCTCAGTACTCAGGGTGCTGGGTGCTCAGTGCTCAGGGTGCTGGGTGCTCAGTACTCTGGTTGTTGGGTGCTCAGTACTCAGGGTGCTGGGTGCTCAGTGCTCAGGGTGCTGGGTGATCAGTGCTCAGGGTGCTGGGTGCTCAGTGATCGGGGTGCTGGGTGCTCAGTACTCAGGGTGCTCAGTGCTCGGGGAGCTCGGTGCTCAGTACTCAGGGTGCTGGGTGCTCAGTACTCAGTGCTCGGGGTCCTGGGTGCTCCGTGCTCGGGGTGCTGGGTGCTCAGTGCTCTGGGTGCTTAGTGCTCAGTACTCAGGGTGCTGGGTGCTCAGTACTCAGGGTGCTGGGTGCTCATTCTCCGGGTGCTGGGTGCTCAGTGCTCGGGGTGCTGGGTGCTCAGTACTCAGGGTGCTGGGCTCTCAGTACTCAGGGTGCTGGGTGCTCAGTACTCAGGGTGATCGGATCTCAGTATTCAGGGTGCTGGGTGCTCATTCTCGGGGTGCTGGGTGCTCAGTGCTCGGGGTGCTGGGTGCTCAGTACTCAGGGTGCTGGGGGCTCAGTACTCAGGGTGCTGGGTGCTCAGTACTCAGGGTGATCTCTTCTCAGTACTCAGGTTGCTGGGTGCTCAGTGCTCGGGGTGATGGGTGCTCAGTACTCGGGGTGCTCAGTGCTCAGTACTCAGGGTGCTGGGTGCTCAGTACTCAGGGTGCTGGGTGCTCAGTACTCGGGGTGCTGGGTGCTCCTTGCTCGGGGTGCTGGGTGCTCAGTGCTGAGGGTGGTGCTGGGTGCTCAGTACTCAGGGTGCTGGGTGCTCAGTGCTCAGGGTGCTGGGTGCTCAGTATTAAGCGTCCTGGGTGCTCAGTATTCAGGGTGCTCGGTGCTCAGTACTCAGGGTGCTGGGTGCTCAGTGCTCAGGGTGCTGGGTACTCAGTACTCAGGGGGCTGGGTGCTCAGTACTCAGGGTGCTGGGTGCTCAGTGCTCAGGGTGCTTGGTGCTCAGTGCTCAGGGTGCTGGGTGCTCAGTACTCAGCGTGCTGGGTGCTCAGTGCTCAGGGTGATCGGTGCTCAGTACTCAGGGTGCTCAGTACTCATGGTACAGGCTGCTCAGTGCTCGGGGTGCTGGGTGCTCAGTACTCGGGGTGCTGGGTGCTCTGTACTCAGGGTGCTGGGTGCTCAATGCTCGGGGTCCTGGGTGCTCAGTGCTCAGGGTGATCGGTGCTCAGTACTCAGGGTGCTGGGTGCTCAGTGCTCAGGGTGCTGGGTACTCAGTCCTAAGGGTGCTCAGTGCTCAGGGTGCTGGGTGCTCAGTGCTCGGGGTGCTCGGTGCTCAGTACTCAGGGTGCTGAGTGCTCAGTACTCAGGGTGCTGGGTGCTCAGTACTCATGGTGCTGGGTGCTCAGTACTCAGGGTGCTGGGTGCTCAGTGCTCAGGGTGCTGGGTGCTCAGTGCGCGGGGTGCTGGGTGCTCAGTGCTCGGGGTGCTGGGTGCTCAGTGCTCAGTGCTCTGGGTGTTGGGTGCTCAGTGCTCAGTGCTCAGGGTGCTGGGTGCTCAGTACTCAGGGTGCTGGGTGCTCAGTACACAAGGTGCTGGGTGCTCAGTGCTCAGGGTGCTGGGTGCTCAGGACTCTGGGTGTTGGGTGCTCAGTACTCAGGGTGCTGGGTGCTCAGTGCTCGGGGTGCTGGGTGCTCAGTGCTCGGGGTGCTGGGAGCTCAGTGCTCAGGGTGCTGGGTGCTCAGTATTCAGCGTGCTGGGTGCTCAGTTCTCGGGGTGCTCGGTGCTCAGTACTCAAGGCGCTGGGTGCTCAGTGCTCAGGGTGCTTGGTGCCCAGTCCTCGGGGTGCTCCGTTCTCAGTGCTCAGGGTGCTGGGTGCTCAGTACTCAGGGTGCTCAGTGCTCAGTACTCAGGGTGCTGGGTGCTCAGTACTCAGGGTGCTGGGTGCTCAGTGCTCGGGGTGCTGGGTGCTCAGTGCTCGGGGTGCTGGGTGCTCAGTGCTGAGGGTGGTGCTGGGTGCTCAGTACTCAGGGTGCCGGGTGCTCAGTGCTCAGGGTGCGAGGGTGCTCAGTACTAAGGCTCCTGGGTGCTCAGTATTCAGGGTGCTCGGTGCTCAGTACTCAGGGTGCTGGGTGCTCAGTGCTCAGGGTGCTGGGTACTCAGTACTCAGGGTGCTGGGTGCTCAGTACTCAGGGTGCTGGGTGCTCAGTGCTCAGGGTGCTTGGTGCTCAGTGCTCAGGGTGCTGGGTGCTCAGTACTCAGGGTGCTGGGTGCTCAGTGCTCAGGGTGCTGGGTGCTCAGTGCTCGGGGTCCTGGGTGCTCAGTGCTCAGGGTGCTGGGTGCTCAGTACTCACGGTGCTGGGTGCTCAGTGCTCAGGGTGCTGGGTACTCAGTCCTCAGGGTGCTCAGTGCTCAGGGTGCTGGGTGCTCAGTGCTCAGGGTGCTGGGGGCTCAGTACTCAGGGTGCTGGGTGCTCAGTACTCAGGGTGATCTCTTCTCAGTACTCAGGTTGCTGGGTGCTCAGTGCTCGGGGTGATGGGTGCTCAGTACTCGGGGTGCTCAGTGCTCAGTACTCAGGGTGCTGGGTGCTCAGTACTCAGGGTGCTGGGTGCTCAGTACTCGGGGTGCTGGGTGCTCCTTGCTCGGGGTGCTGGGTGCTCAGTGCTGAGGGTGGTGCTGGGTGCTCAGCACTCAGGGTGCTGGGTGCTCAGTGCTCAGGGTGCTGGGTGCTCAGTATTAAGCGTCCTGGGTGCTCAGTATTCAGGGTGCTCGGTGCTCAGTACTCAGGGTGCTGGGTGCTCAGTGCTCAGGGTGCTGGGTACTCAGTACTCAGGGGGCTGGGTGCTCAGTACTCAGGGTGCTGGGTGCTCAGTGCTCAGGGTGCTTGGTGCTCAGTGCTCAGGGTGCTGGGTGCTCAGTACTCAGCGTGCTGGGTGCTCAGTGCTCAGGGTGATCGGTGCTCAGTACTCAGGGTGCTCAGTACTCAGGGTACTGGCTGCTCAGTGCTCGGGGTGCTGGGTGCTCAGTACTCGGGGTGCTGGGTGCTCTGTACTCAGGGTGCTGGGTGCTCAATGCTCGGGGTCCTGGGTGCTCAGTGCTCAGGGTGATCGGTGCTCAGTACTCAGGGTGCTGGGTGCTCAGTGCTCAGGGTGCTGGGTACTCAGTCCTAAGGGTGCTCAGTGCTCAGTGTGCTGGGTGCTCAGTGCTCGGGGTGCTCGGTGCTCAGTACTCAGGGTGCTGAGTGCTCAGTACTCAGGGTGCTGGGTGCTCAGTACTCATGGTGCTGGGTGCTCAGTACTCAGGGTGCTGGGTGCTCAGTGCTCAGGGTGCTGGGTGCTCAGTGCTCGGGGTGCTGGGTGCTCAGTGCTCGGGGTGCTGGGTGCTCAGTGCTCAGTGCTCAGGGTGTTGGGTGCTCAGTGCTCAGGGTGCTGGGTGCTCAGTACTCAGGGTGCTGGGTGCTCAGTACTCAGGGTGCTGGGTGCTCAGTGCTCAGGGTGCTGGGTGCTCAGTACTCTGGTTGTTGGGTGCTCAGTACTCAGGGTGCTGGGTGCTCAGTGCTCAGGGTGCTGGGTGATCAGTGCTCAGGGTGCTGGGTGCTCAGTGATCGGGGTGCTGGGTGCTCAGTACTCAGGGTGCTCAGTGCTCGTGGAGCTCGGTGCTCAGTACTCAGGGTGCTGGGTGCTCAGTACTCAGTGCTCGGGGTCCTGGGTGCTCCGTGCTCGGGGTGCTGGGTGCTCAGTGCTCGGGGTGCTTAGTGCTCAGTACTCAGGGTGCTGGGTGCTCAGTACTCAGGGTGCTGGGTGCTCATTCTCCGGGTGCTGGGTGCTCAGTGCTCGGGGTGCTGGGTGCTCAGTACTCAGGGTGCTGGGCTCTCAGTACTCAGGGTGCTGGGTGCTCAGTACTCAGGGTGATCGGATCTCAGTATTCAGGGTGCTGGGTGCTCATTCTCGGGGTGCTGGGTGCTCAGTGCTCGGGGTGCTGGGTGCTCAGTACTCAGGGTGCTGGGGGCTCAGTACTCAGGGTGCTGGGTGCTCAGTACTCAGGGTGATCTCTTCTCAGTACTCAGGTTGCTGGGTGCTCAGTGCTCGGGGTGATGGGTGCTCAGTACTCGGGGTGCTCAGTGCTCAGTACTCAGGGTGCTGGGTGCTCAGTACTCAGGGTGCTGGGTGCTCAGTACTCGGGGTGCTGGGTGCTCCTTGCTCGGGGTGCTGGGTGCTCAGTGCTGAGGGTGGTGCTGGGTGCTCAGTACTCAGGGTGCTGGGTGCTCAGTGCTCAGGGTGCTGGGTGCTCAGTATTAAGCGTCCTGGGTGCTCAGTATTCAGGGTGCTCGGTGCTCAGTACTCAGGGTGCTGGGTGCTCAGTGCTCAGGGTGCTGGGTACTCAGTACTCAGGGGGCTGGGTGCTCAGTACTCAGGGTGCTGGGTGCTCAGTGCTCAGGGTGCTTGGTGCTCAGTGCTCAGGGTGCTGGGTGCTCAGTACTCAGCGTGCTGGGTGCTCAGTGCTCAGGGTGATCGGTGCTCAGTACTCAGGGTGCTCAGTACTCATGGTACAGGCTGCTCAGTGCTCGGGGTGCTGGGTGCTCAGTACTCGGGGTGCTGGGTGCTCTGTACTCAGGGTGCTGGGTGCTCAATGCTCGGGGTCCTGGGTGCTCAGTGCTCAGGGTGATCGGTGCTCAGTACTCAGGGTGCTGGGTGCTCAGTGCTCAGGGTGCTGGGTACTCAGTCCTAAGGGTGCTCAGTGCTCAGGGTGCTGGGTGCTCAGTGCTCGGGGTGCTCGGTGCTCAGTACTCAGGGTGCTGAGTGCTCAGTACTCAGGGTGCTGGGTGCTCAGTACTCATGGTGCTGGGTGCTCAGTACTCAGGGTGCTGGGTGCTCAGTGCTCAGGGTGCTGGGTGCTCAGTGCGCGGGGTGCTGGGTGCTCAGTGCTCGGGGTGCTGGGTGCTCAGTGCTCAGTGCTCTGGGTGTTGGGTGCTCAGTGCTCAGTGCTCAGGGTGCTGGGTGCTCAGTACTCAGGGTGCTGGGTGCTCAGTACACAAGGTGCTGGGTGCTCAGTGCTCAGGGTGCTGGGTGCTCAGGACTCTGGGTGTTGGGTGCTCAGTACTCAGGGTGCTGGGTGCTCAGTGCTCGGGGTGCTGGGTGCTCAGTGCTCGGGGTGCTGGGAGCTCAGTGCTCAGGGTGCTGGGTGCTCAGTATTCAGCGTGCTGGGTGCTCAGTTCTCGGGGTGCTCGGTGCTCAGTACTCAAGGCGCTGGGTGCTCAGTGCTCAGGGTGCTTGGTGCCCAGTCCTCGGGGTGCTCCGTTCTCAGTGCTCAGGGTGCTGGGTGCTCAGTACTCAGGGTGCTCAGTGCTCAGTACTCAGGGTGCTGGGTGCTCAGTACTCATGGTGCTGGGTGCTCAGTGCTCGGGGTGCTGGGTGCTCAGTGCTCGGGGTGCTGGGTGCTCAGTGCTGAGGGTGGTGCTGGGTGCTCAGTACTCAGGGTGCCGGGTGCTCAGTGCTCAGGGTGCGAGGGTGCTCAGTACTAAGGCTCCTGGGTGCTCAGTATTCAGGGTGCTCGGTGCTCAGTACTCAGGGTGCTGGGTGCTCAGTGCTCAGGGTGCTGGGTACTCAGTACTCAGGGTGCTGGGTGCTCAGTACTCAGGGTGCTGGGTGCTCAGTGCTCAGGGTGCTTGGTGCTCAGTGCTCAGGGTGCTGGGTGCTCAGTACTCAGGGTGCTGGGTGCTCAGTGCTCAGGGTGCTGGGTGCTCAGTGCTCGGGGTCCTGGGTGCTCAGTGCTCAGTGTGCTGGGTGCTCAGTACTCACGGTGCTGGGTGCTCAGTGCTCAGGGTGCTGGGTACTCAGTCCTCAGGGTGCTCAGTGCTCAGGGTGCTGGGTGCTCAGTGCTCAGGGTGCTGGGGGCTCAGTACTCAGGGTGCTGGGTGCTCAGTACTCAGGGTGATCTCTTCTCAGTACTCAGGTTGCTGGGTGCTCAGTGCTCGGGGTGATGGGTGCTCAGTACTCGGGGTGCTCAGTGCTCAGTACTCAGGGTGCTGGGTGCTCAGTACTCAGGGTGCTGGGTGCTCAGTACTCGGGGTGCTGGGTGCTCCTTGCTCGGGGTGCTGGGTGCTCAGTGCTGAGGGTGGTGCTGGGTGCTCAGTACTCAGGGTGCTGGGTGCTCAGTGCTCAGGGTGCTGGGTGCTCAGTATTAAGCGTCCTGGGTGCTCAGTATTCAGGGTGCTCGGTGCTCAGTACTCAGGGTGCTGGGTGCTCAGTGCTCAGGGTGCTGGGTACTCAGTACTCAGGGGGCTGGGTGCTCAGTACTCAGGGTGCTGGGTGCTCAGTGCTCAGGGTGCTTGGTGCTCAGTGCTCAGGGTGCTGGGTGCTCAGTACTCAGCGTGCTGGGTGCTCAGTGCTCAGGGTGATCGGTGCTCAGTACTCAGGGTGCTCAGTACTCAGGGTACTGGCTGCTCAGTGCTCGGGGTGCTGGGTGCTCAGTACTCGGGGTGCTGGGTGCTCTGTACTCAGGGTGCTGGGTGCTCAATGCTCGGGGTCCTGGGTGCTCAGTGCTCAGGGTGATCGGTGCTCAGTACTCAGGGTGCTGGGTGCTCAGTGCTCAGGGTGCTGGGTACTCAGTCCTAAGGGTGCTCAGTGCTCAGGGTGCTGGGTGCTCAGTGCTCGGGGTGCTCGGTGCTCAGTACTCAGGGTGCTGAGTGCTCAGTACTCAGGGTGCTGGGTGCTCAGTACTCATGGTGCTGGGTGCTCAGTACTCAGGGTGCTGGGTGCTCAGTGCTCAGGGTGCTGGGTGCTCAGTGCGCGGGGTGCTGGGTGCTCAGTGCTCGGGGTGCTGGGTGCTCAGTGCTCAGTGCTCTGGGTGTTGGGTGCTCAGTGCTCAGTGCTCAGGGTGCTGGGTGCTCAGTACTCAGGGTGCTGGGTGCTCAGTACACAAGGTGCTGGGTGCTCAGTGCTCAGGGTGCTGGGTGCTCAGGACTCTGGGTGTAGGGTGCTCAGTACTCAGGGTGCTGGGTGCTCAGTGCTCGGGGTGCTGGGTGCTCAGTGCTCGGGGTGCTCGGTGCTCAGTGCTCAGGGTGCTGGGTGCTCAGTATTCAGCGTGCTGGGTGCTCAGTTCTCGGGGTGCTCGGTGCTCAGTACTCAAGGTGCTGGGTGCTCAGTGCTCAGGGTGCTTGGTGCCCAGTCCTCGGGGTGCTCCGTTCTCAGTGCTCAGGGTGCTGGGTGCTCAGTACTCAGGGTGCTCAGTGCTCAGTACTCAGGGTGCTGGGTGCTCAGTACTCAGGGTGCTGGGTGCTCAGTGCTCGGGGTGCTGGGTGCTCAGTGCTCGGGGTGCTGGGTGCTCAGTGCTGAGGGTGGTGCTGGGTGCTCAGTACTCAGGGTGCCGGGTGCTCAGTGCTCAGGGTGCTGGGTGCTCAGTACTAAGGCTCCTGGGTGCTCAGTATTCAGGGTGCTCGGTGCTCAGTACTCAGGGTGCTGGGTGCTCAGTGCTCAGGGTGCTGGGTACTCAGTACTCAGGGTGCTGGGTGCTCAGTACTCAGGGTGCTGGGTGCTCAGTGCTCAGGGTGCTTGGTGCTCAGTGCTCAGGGTGCTGGGTGCTCAGTACTCAGGGTGCTGGGTGCTCAGTGCTCAGGGTGCTGGGTGCTCAGTGCTCGGGGTCCTGGGTGCTCAGTGCTCAGGGTGCTGGGTGCTCAGTACTCAGGGTGCTGGGTGCTCAGTGCTCAGGGTGCTGGGTACTCAGTCCTCAGGGTGCTCAGTGCTCAGGGTGCTGGGTGCTCAGTGCTCGGGGTGCTCGGTGCTCAGTACTCAGGGTGCTGAGTGCTCAGTACTCAGGGTGCTGGGTGCTCAGTACACATGGTGCTGGGTGCTCAGTACTCAGGGTGCTGGGTGCTCAGTGCTCAGGGTGCTGGGTGCTCAGTGCGCGGGGTGCTGGGTGCTCAGTGCTCGGGGTGCTGGGTGCTCAGTGCTCAGTGCTCAGGGTGTTGGGTGCTCAGTGCTCAGTGCTCAGGGTGCTGGGTGCTCAGTACTCAGGGTGCTGGGTGCTCAGTACTCAGGGTGCTGGGTGCTCAGTGCTCAGGGTGCTGGGTGCTCAGGACTCTGGGTGTTGGGTGCTCAGTACTCAGGGTGCTGGGTGCTCAGTGCTCGGGGTGCTGGGTGCTCAGTGCTCGGGGTGCTTGGTGCTCTGTGCTCAGGGTGCTGGGTGCTCAGTATTCAGCGTGCTCGGTGCTCAGTTCTCGGGGTGCTCGGTGCTCAGTACTCAAGGTGCTGGGTGCACAGTACTCAGGGTGCTGGGTGCTCAGTCCTCGGGGTGCTACGTGCTCAGTGCTCAGGGTGCTGGGTGCTCAGTAGTCAGGGTGCTCGGTGCTCAGTACTCAGGGTTCTCAGTGATCAGGGTGCTGGGTACTCAGTACTCAGGGTGCTCAGTGCTCAGTACTCGGGGTGCTGGGTGCTCAGTACTCAGGGTGCTCAGTGCTCAGTACTCGGGGTGCTGGGTGCTCAGTGCTCAGTGTGCTCAGTGCTCAGTGCTCATGGTGCTGTGTGCTCAGTGCTCGGGGCGCTGGGTGCTCAGTGCTCGAGGTTCTGGTTGCTCAGTACTCAGGGTGCTGTGTGCTCAGTGCTCAGTACTCAGCGTGCTGGGTGCTCAGTGCTCAGAGTGTTGGGTGCTCAGTCCTCAGGGTGCTGGGTGCTCAGTGCTCAGTGCTCAGGGTGCTCAGTGCTCAGGGTGCTCAGTGCTCAGGGTGCTGGGTGCTCAGGGTGCTGGGTGCTCAGTGCTCGGGGTGCTGGGTGCTCAGTGCTCAGGGTGTTGGGTGCTCAGTGCTCAGTGCTCAGGGTGCTGGGTGTTCAGTACTCAGGGTGCTCGGTGCTCAGTGCTCAGGGTGCTGGGTGCTCAGTACTCAGGGTTCTGGGTGCTCAGTGCTCGGGGTGCTGGGTGCTCAGTGCTCAGGGTGATCAGTGCTCAGTACTAAGGGTGCTGGGTGCTCAGTGCTCAGGGTGCTGGGTGCTCAGTCCTCAGGGTGCTCAGTACTCAGGGTGCTCGGTGCTCAGTGCTCAGTACTCAGTGTGCTCAGTACTCAGGGTGCTGGGTGCTCAGTGCTCGGGGTGATGGGTGCTCAGTACTCAGGGTGCTGGGTGCTCAGTACTCGGGGTGCTGGGTGCTCAGTACTCAGGGTGCTGGGTGCTCAGTGCTCGGGGTGCTGGGTGCTCAGTGCTCAGGGTGATCGGTGCTCAGTGCTCAGGGTGCTGGGTGCTCAGTCCTCCGGGTGCTCAGTGCTCAGGGTGCTGGGTGCTCAGTGCTCGGGGTCCTCGGTGCTCAGTACTCAGGGTGCTGATTGCTCAGTACTCAGGGTGCTGGGTGCTCAGTACTCATGGTGCAGGGTGCTCAGTACTCAGGGTGCTGGGTGCTCAGTCCTCAGGGTGCTGGGTGCTCAGTGCGCGGTGTGCTGGGTGCTAAGTGCTCAGTGCTCAGGGTGTTGGGTGCTCAGTGCTCAGTGCTCAGGGTGCTGGGTGCTCAGTACTCAGGGTGCTGGGTGCTCAGTACTCAGGGTGCTGGGTGATCAGTGCTCAGGGTGCTGGGTGCTCAGGACTCTGGGTGTTGGGTGCTCAGTACTCAGGGTGCTGGGTGCTCAGTGCTCGGGGTGCTGGGTGCTCAGTGCTCGGGGTGCTGGGTGCTCAGTGCTCAGGGTGCTGGGTGCTCAGTATTCAGCGTGCTGGGTGCTCAGTGCTCGGGGTGCTCGGTGCTCAGTACTCAAGGTGCTGGGTGCTCAGTGCTCAGGGTGCTGGGTGCTCACTCCTCGGGGTGCTCCGTGCTCAGTGCTCGGGGTGCTGGGTGCTCAGTGCTCGTGGTGCTGGGTGCTCAGTGCTCAGGGTGCTGGGTGATCAGTATTCAGCGTGCTGGGTGCTCAGTTCTCGGGGTGCTCGGTGCTCAGTACTCAAGGTGCTGGGTGCTCAGTGCTCAGGGTGCTGGGTGCCCAGTCCTCGGGGTGCTCCGTTCTCAGTGCTCAGGGTGCTGGGTGCACAGTACTCAGGGTGCTCAGTGCTCAGTACTCAGGGTGCTGGGTGCTCAGTACTCAGGGTGCTGGGTGCTCAGTGCTCGGGGTGCTGGGTGCTCAGTACTCAGGGTGCTGGGTGCTCAGTGCTCAGGGTGCTGGGTGCTCAGTGCTCGGGGTCCTGGGTGCTCAGTGCTCAGGGTGCTGGGTGCTCAGTACTCAGGGTGCTGGGTGCTCAGTGCTCAGGGTACTGGGTACTCAGTCCCCAGGGTGCTCAGTGCTCAGGGTGCTGGGTGCTCAGTACTCAGGGTGCTGGGTGCTCAGTACTCGGGGTGCTGGGTGCTCCTTGCTCAGGGTGCTGGGTGCTCAGTGCTGAGGGTGGTGCTGGGTGCTCAGTACTCAGGGTGCTGGGTGCTCAGTGCTCAGGGTGCTGGGTGCTCAGTACTAAGCGTCCTGGGTGCTCAGTATTCAGGGTGCTCGGTGCTCAGTACTCAGGGTGCTGGGTGCTCAGTGCTCAGGGTGCTGGGTACTCAGTACTCAGGGGGCTGGGTGCTCAGTACTCAGGGTGCTGGGTGCTCAGTGCTCAGTGTGCTTGGTGCTCAGTGCTCAGGGTGCTGGGTGCTCAGTACTCAGCGTGCTGGGTGCTCAGTGCTCAGGGTGATCGGTGCTCAGTACTCAGGGTGCTCAGTACTCAGGGTACTGGCTGCTCAGTGCTCGGGGTGCTGGGTGCTCAGTACTCGGGGTGCTGGGTGCTCTGTACTCAGGGTGCTGGGTGCTCAATGCTCGGGGTCCTGGGTGCTCAGTGCTCAGGGTGATCGGTGCTCAGTACTCAGGGTGCTGGGTGCTCAGTGCTCAGGGTGCTGGGTACTCAGTCCTCAGGGTGCTCAGTGCTCAGGGTGCTGGGTGCTCAGTGCTCGGGGTGCTCGGTGCTCAGTACTCAGGGTGCTGAGTGCTCAGTACTCAGGGTGCTGGGTGCTCAGTACTCATGGTGCTGGGTGCTCAGTACTCAGGGTGCTGGGTGCTCAGTGCTCAGGGTGCTGGGTGCTCAGTGCGCGGGGTGCTGGGTGCTCAGTGCTCGGGGTGCTGGGTGCTCAGTGCTCAGTGCTCTGGGTGTTGGGTGCTCAGTGCTCAGTGCTCAGGGTGCTGGGTGCTCAGTACTCAGGGTGCTGGGTGCTCAGTACACAGGGTGCTGGGTGCTCAGTGCTCAGGGTGCTGGGTGCTCAGGACTCTGGGTGTTGGGTGCTCAGTACTCAGGGTGCTGGGTGCTCAGTGCTCGGGGTGCTGGGTGCTCAGTGCTCGGGGTGCTGGGTGCTCAGTGCTCAGGGTGCTGGGTGCTCAGTATTCAGCGTGCTGGGTGCTCAGTTCTCGGGGTGCTCGGTGCTCAGTACTCAAGGTGCTGGGTGCTCAGTGCTCATGGTGCTGGGTGCCCAGTCCTCGGGGTGCTCCGTTCTCAGTGCTCAGGGTGCTGGGTGCTCAGTACTCAGGGTGCTCAGTGCTCAGTACTCAGGGTGCTGGGTGCTCAGTACTCAGGGTGCTGGGTGCTCAGTGCTCGGGGTGCTGGGTGCTCAGTGCTCGGGGTGCTGGGTGCTCAGTGCTGAGGGTGGTGCTGGGTGCTCAGTACTCAGGGTGCCGGGTGCTCAGTGCTCAGGGTGCTGGGTGCTCAGTACTAAGGCTCCTGGGTGCTCAGTATTCAGGGTGCTCGGTGCTCAGTACTCAGGGTGCTGGGTGCTCAGTGCTCAGGGTGCTGGGTACTCAGTACTCAGGGTGCTGGGTGCTCAGTACTCAGGGTGCTGGGTGCTCAGTGCTCAGGGTGCTTGGTGCTCAGTGCTCAGGGTGCTGGGTGCTCAGTACTCAGGGTGCTGGGTGCTCAGTGACCAGGGTGCTGGGTGCTCAGTGCTCGGGGTCCTGGGTGCTCAGTGCTCAGGGTGCTGGGTGCTCAGTACTCAGGGTGCTGGGTGCTCAGTGCTCAGGGTGCTGGGTACTCAGTCCTCAGGGTGCTCAGTGCTCAGGGTGCTGGGTGCTCAGTGCTCGGGGTGCTCGGTGCTCAGTACTCAGGGTGCTGAGTGCTCAGTACTCAGGGTGCTGGGTGCTCAGTACACATGGTGCTGGGTGCTCAGTACTCAGGGTGCTGGGTGCTCAGTGCTCAGGGTGCTGGGTGCTCAGTGCGCGGGGTGCTGGGTGCTCAGTGCTCGGGGTGCTGGGTGCTCAGTGCTCAGTGCTCAGGGTGTTGGGTGCTCAGTGCTCAGTGCTCAGGGTGCTGGGTGCTCAGTACTCAGGGTGCTGGGTGCTCAGTACTCAGGGTGCTGGGTGCTCAGTGCTCAGGGTGCTGGGTGCTCAGGACTCTGGGTGTTGGGTGCTCAGTACTCAGGGTGCTGGGTGCTCAGTGCTCGGGGTGCTGGGTGCTCAGTGCTCGGGGTGCTTGGTGCTCTGTGCTCAGGGTGCTGGGTGCTCAGTATTCAGCGTGCTCGGTGCTCAGTTCTCGGGGTGCTCGGTGCTCAGTACTCAAGGTGCTGGGTGCTCAGTACTCAGGGTGCTGGGTGCTCAGTCCTCGGGGTGCTACGTGCTCAGTGCTCAGGGTGCTGGGTGCTCAGTAGTCAGGGTGCTCGGTGCTCAGTACTCAGGGTTCTCAGTGATCAGGGTGCTGGGTACTCAGTACTCAGGGTGCTCAGTGCTCAGTACTCGGGGTGCTGGGTGCTCAGTACTCAGGGTGCTCAGTGCTCAGTACTCGGGGTGCTGGGTGCTCAGTGCTCAGTGTGCTCAGTGCTCAGTGCTCATGGTGCTGTGTGCTCAGTGCTCGGGGCGCTGGGTGCTCAGTGCTCGAGGTTCTGGTTGCTCAGTACTCAGGGTGCTGTGTGCTCAGTGCTCAGTACTCAGCGTGCTGGGTGCTCAGTGCTCAGAGTGTTGGGTGCTCAGTCCTCAGGGTGCTGGGTGCTCAGTGCTCAGTGCTCAGGGTGCTCAGTGCTCAGGGTGCTCAGTGCTCAGGGTGCTGGGTGCTCAGGGTGCTGGGTGCTCAGTGCTCGGGGTGCTGGGTGCTCAGTGCTCAGGGTGTTGGGTGCTCAGTGCTCAGTGCTCAGGGTGCTGGGTGTTCAGTACTCAGGGTGCTCGGTGCTCAGTGCTCAGGGTGCTGGGTGCTCAGTACTCAGGGTTCTGGGTGCTCAGTGCTCGGGGTGCTGGGTGCTCAGTGCTCAGGGTGATCAGTGCTCAGTACTAAGGGTGCTGGGTGCTCAGTGCTCAGGGTGCTGGGTGCTCAGTCCTCAGGGTGCTCAGTACTCAGGGTGCTCGGTGCTCAGTGCTCAGTACTCAGTGTGCTCAGTACTCAGGGTGCTGGGTGCTCAGTGCTCGGGGTGATGGGTGCTCAGTACTCAGGGTGCTGGGTGCTCAGTACTCGGGGTGCTGGGTGCTCAGTACTCAGGGTGCTGGGTGCTCAGTGCTCGGGGTGCTGGGTGCTCAGTGCTCAGGGTGATCGGTGCTCAGTGCTCAGGGTGCTGGGTGCTCAGTCCTCCGGGTGCTCAGTGCTCAGGGTGCTGGGTGCTCAGTGCTCGGGGTCCTCGGTGCTCAGTACTCAGGGTGCTGATTGCTCAGTACTCAGGGTGCTGGGTGCTCAGTACTCATGGTGCAGGGTGCTCAGTACTCAGGGTGCTGGGTGCTCAGTCCTCAGGGTGCTGGGTGCTCAGTGCGCGGTGTGCTGGGTGCTCAGTGCTCAGTGCTCAGGGTGTTGGGTGCTCAGTGCTCAGTGCTCAGGGTGCTGGGTGCTCAGTACTCAGGGTGCTGGGTGCTCAGTACTCAGGGTGCTGGGTGATCAGTGCTCAGGGTGCTGGGTGCTCAGGACTCTGGGTGTTGGGTGCTCAGTACTCAGGGTGCTGGGTGCTCAGTGCTCGGGGTGCTGGGTGCTCAGTGCTCGGGGTGCTGGGTGCTCAGTGCTCAGGGTGCTGGGTGCTCAGTATTCAGCGTGCTGGGTGCTCAGTGCTCGGGGTGCTCGGTGCTCAGTACTCAAGGTGCTGGGTGCTCAGTGCTCAGGGTGCTGGGTGCTCACTCCTCGGGGTGCTCCGTGCTTAGTGCTCGGGGTGCTGGGTGCTCAGTGCTCGTGGTGCTGGGTGCTCAGTGCTCAGGGTGCTGGGTGATCAGTATTCAGCGTGCTGGGTGCTCAGTTCTCGGGGTGCTCGGTGCTCAGTACTCAAGGTGCTGGGTGCTCAGTGCTCAGGGTGCTGGGTGCCCAGTCCTCGGGGTGCTCCGTTCTCAGTGCTCAGGGTGCTGGGTGCTCAGTACTCAGGGTGCTCAGTGCTCAGTACTCAGGGTGCTGGGTGCTCAGTACTCAGGGTGCTGGGTGCTCAGTGCTCGGGGTGCTGGGTGCTCAGTACTCAGGGTGCTGGGTGCTCAGTGCTCAGGGTGCTGGGTGCTCAGTGCTCGGGGTCCTGGGTGCTCAGTGCTCAGGGTGCTGGGTGCTCAGTACTCAGGGTGCTGGGTGCTCAGTGCTCAGGGTACTGGGTACTCAGTCCCCAGGGTGCTCAGTGCTCAGGGTGCTGGGTGCTCAGTACTCATGGTGCTGTGTGCTCAGTACTCGGGGTGCTGGGTGCTCCTTGCTCGGGGTGCTGGGTGCTCAGTGCTGAGGGTGGTGCTGGGTGCTCAGTACTCAGGGTGCTGGGTGCTCAGTGCTCAGGGTGCTGGGTGCTCAGTACTAAGCGTCCTGGGTGCTCAGTATTCAGGGTGCTCGGTGCTCAGTACTCAGGGTGCTGGGTGCTCAGTGCTCAGGGTGCTGGGTACTCAGTACTCAGGGGGCTGGGTGCTCAGTACTCAGGGTGCTGGGTGCTCAGTGCTCAGTGTGCTTGGTGCTCAGTGCTCAGGGTGCTGGGTGCTCAGTACTCAGCGTGCTGGGTGCTCAGTGCTCAGGGTGATCGGTGCTCAGTACTCAGGGTGCTCAGTACTCAGGGTACTGGCTGCTCAGTGCTCGGGGTGCTGGGTGCTCAGTACTCGGGGTGCTGGGTGCTCTGTACTCAGGGTGCTGGGTGCTCAATGCTCGGGGTCCTGGGTGCTCAGTGCTCAGGGTGATCGGTGCTCAGTACTCAGGGTGCTGGGTGCTCAGTGCTCAGGGTGCTGGGTACTCAGTCCTCAGGGTGCTCAGTGCTCAGGGTGCTGGGTGCTCAGTGCTCGGGGTGCTCGGTGCTCAGTACTCAGGGTGCTGAGTGCTCAGTACTCAGGGTGCTGGGTGCTCAGTACTCATGGTGCTGGGTGCTCAGTACTCAGGGTGCTGGGTGCTCAGTGCTCAGGGTGCTGGGTGCTCAGTGCGCGGGGTGCTGGGTGCTCAGTGCTCGGGGTGCTGTGTGCTCAGTGCTCAGTGCTCTGGGTGTTGGGTGCTCAGTGCTCAGTGCTCAGGGTGCTGGGTGCTCAGTACTCAGGGTGCTGGGTGCTCAGTACACAGGGTGCTGGGTGCTCAGTGCTCAGGATGCTGGGTGCTCAGGACTCTGGGTGTTGGGTGCTCAGTACTCAGGGTGCTGGGTGCTCAGTGCTCGGGGTGCTGGGTGCTCAGTGCTCGGGGTGCTGGGTGCTCAGTGCTCAGGGTGCTGGGTGCTCAGTATTCAGCGTGCTGGGTGCTCAGTTCTCGGGGTGCTCGGTGCTCAGTACTCAAGGTGCTGGGTGCTCAGTGCTCAGGGTGCTGGGTGCCCAGTCCTCGGGGTGCTCCGTTCTCAGTGCTCAGGGTGCTGGGTGCTCAGTACTCAGGGTGCTCAGTGCTCAGTACTCAGGGTGCTGGGTGCTCAGTACTCAGGGTGCTGGGTGCTCAGTGCTCGGGGTGCTGGGTGCTCAGTGCTCGGGGTGCTGGGTGCTCAGTGCTGAGGGTGGTGCTGGGTGCTCAGTACTCAGGGTGCCGGGTGCTCAGTGCTCAGGGTGCTGGGTGCTCAGTACTAAGGCTCCTGGGTGCTCAGTATTCAGGGTGCTCGGTGCTCAGTACTCAGGGTGCTGGGTGCTCAGTGCTCAGGGTGCTGAGTACTCAGTACTCAGGGTGCTGGGTGCTCAGTACTCAGGGTGCTGGGTGCTCAGTGCTCAGGGTGCTTGGTGCTCAGTGCTCAGGGTGCTGGGTGCTCAGTACTCAGGGTGCTGGGTGCTCAGTGCTCAGGGTGCTGGGTGCTCAGTGCTCGGGGTCCTGGGTGCTCAGTGCTCAGGGTGCTGGGTGCTCAGTACTCAGGGTGCTGGGTGCTCAGTGCTCAGGGTGCTGGGTACTCAGTCCTCAGGGTGCTCAGTGCTCAGGGTGCTGGGTGCTCAGTGCTCGGGGTGCTCGGTGCTCAGTACTCAGGGTGCTGAGTGCTCAGTACTCAGGGTGCTGGGTGCTCAGTACCCATGGTGCTGGGTACTCAGTACTCAGGGTGCTGGGTGCTCAGTGCTCAGGGTGCTGGGTGCTCAGTGCGCGGGGTGCTGGGTGCTCAGTGCTCGGGGTGCTGGGTGCTCAGTGCTCAGTGCTCAGGGTGTTGGGTGCTCAGTGCTCAGTGCTCAGGGTGCTGGGTGCTCAGTACTCAGGGTGCTGGGTGCTCAGTACTCAGGGTGCTGGGTGCTCAGTGCTCAGGGTGCTGGGTGCTCAGGACTCTGGGTGTTGGGTGCTCAGTACTCAGGGTGCTGGGTGCTCAGTGCTCGGGGTGCTGGGTGCTCAGTGCTCGGGGTGCTTGGTGCTCAGTGCTCAGGGTGCTGGGTGCTCAGTATTCAGCGCGCTCGGTGCTCAGTTCTCGGGGTGCTCGGTGCTCAGTACTCAAGGTGCTGGGTGCTCAGTGCTCAGGGTGCTGGGTGCTCAGTCCTCCGGGTGCTACGTGCTCAGTGCTCAGGGTGCTGGGTGCTCAGTAGTCAGGGTGCTCGGTGCTCAGTACTCAGGGTTCTCAGTGCTCAGGGTGCTGGGTGCTCAGTACTCAGGGTGCTCAGTGCTCAGTACTCGGGGTGCTGGGTGCTCAGTGCTCAGGGTGTTGGGTGCTCAGTGCTCAGTGCTAAGGGTGCTGGGTGTTCAGTACTCAGGGTGCTCGGTGCTCAGTGCTCAGGGTGCTGGGTGCTCAGTACTCAGGGTTCTGGGTGCTCAGTGCTCGGGGTGCTGGGTGCTCAGTGCTCAGGGTGATCAGTGCTCAGTACTAAGGGTGCTGGGTGCTCAGTGCTCAGGGTGCTGGGTGCTCAGTCCTCAGGGTGCTCAGTACTCAGGGTGCTCGGTGCTCAGTGCTCAGTACTCAGTGTGCTCAGTACTCAGGGTGCTGGGTGCTCAGTGCTCGGGGTGATGGGTGCTCAGTACTCAGGGTGCTGGGTGCTCAGTACTCGGGGTGCTGGGTGCTCAGTACTCAGGGTGCTGTGTGCTCAGTGCTCGGGGTGCTGGGTGCTCAGTGCTCAGGGTGATCGGTGCTCAGTGCTCAGGGTGCTGGGTGCTCAGTCCTCCGGGTGCTCAGTGCTCAGGGTGCTGGGTGCTCAGTGCTCGGGGTCCTCGGTGCTCAGTACTCAGGGTGCTGATTGCTCAGTACTCAGGGTGCTGGGTGCTCAGTAGTCAGGGTGCTGGGTGCTCAGTACTCAGGGTGCTGGGTGCTCAGTACTCAGGGTGCTGGGTGCTCAGTACTCAGGGTGCTGGGTGCTCAGTGCTCGGGGTGCTGGGTGCTCAGTGCTGAGGGTGGTGCTGGGTGCTCAGTACTCAGGGTGCTGGTTGCTCAGTGCTCAGGGTGCTGGGTGCTCAGTACTAAGGTTCCTGGGTACTAAGTATTCAGGGTGCTGGGTGCTCAGTACTCAGGGTGCTGGGTGCTCAGTGCCCAGGGTGCTGGGTACTCAGTACTCAGGGTGCTGGGTGCTCAGTACTCAGGGTGCTGGGTGCTCAGTACTCAGGGTGCTTGGTGCTCAGTGCTCAGGGTGCTGGGTGCTCAGTACTCAGGGTGCTGGGTGCTCAGTGCTCAGGGTGCTGGGTGCTCAGTGCTCGGGGTCCTGGGTGCTCAGTGCTCAGGGTGCTGGGTGCTCAGTACTCAGGGTGCTGGGTGCTCAGTGCTCAGGGTGCTGGGTACTCAGTCCTCAGGGTGCTCAGTGCTCAGGGTGCTGGGTGCTCAGTGCTCGGGGTGCTCGGTGCTCAGTACTCAGGGTGCTGAGTGCTCAGTACTCAGGGTGCTGGGTGCTCAGTACTCATGGTGCTGGGTGCTCAGTACTCAGGGTGCTGGGTGCTCAGTGCTCAGGGTGCTGGGTTCTCAGTGCGCGGGGTGCTGAGTGCTCAGTGCTCGGGGTGCTGGGTGCTCAGTGCTCAGTGCTCAGGGTGTTCTGTGCTCAGTGCTCAGTGCTCAGGGTGCTGGGTGCTCAGTACTCAGGGTGCTGGGTGCTCAGTACTCAGGGTGCTGGGTGCTCAGTGCTCAGGGTGCTGGGTGCTCAGGACTCTGGGTGTTGGGTGCTCAGTACTCAGGGTGCTGGGTGCTCAGTGCTCGGGGTGCTGGGTGCTCAGTGCTCGGGGTGCTTGGTGCTCAGTGCTCAGGGTGCTGGGTGCTCAGTATTCAGCGTGCTGGGTGCTCAGTTCTCGGGGTGCTCGGTGCTCAGTACTCAAGGTGCTGGGTGCTCTGTGCTCAGGGTGCTGGGTGCTCAGTCCACGGGGTGCTCCGTGCTCAGTGCTCAGGGTGTTGTGTGCTCAGTACTCAGGGTGCTCGGTGCTCAGTACTCAGGGTTCTCAGTGCTCAGGGTGCTGGGTGCTCAGTACTCAGGGTGCTCAGTGCTCAGTGCTCAGGGTGAAGGGTGCTCAGTACTCAGGGTGCTCAGTGCTCAGTACTCGGGGTGCTGGGTGCTCAGTACTCAGGGTGCTCAGTGCTCAGTACTCGGGATGCTGGGTGCTCAGTGCTCAGGGTGCTCAGTGCTCAGTGCTCGGGGTGCTGGGTGCTCAGTGCTCGGGGCGGTGGGTGCTCAGTGCTCGAGGTGCTGGTTGCTCAGTACTCAGGGTGCTGTGTGCTCAGTGCTCAGTACTCAGCGTGCTGGGTGCTCAGTGCTCAGAGTGTTGGGTGCTCAGTACTCAGGGTGCTGGGTGCTCAGTGCTCAGTGCTCAGGGTGCTCAGTTCTCAGGGTGCTCAGTGCTCAGGGTGCTGGGTGCTCAGGGTGCTGGCTGCTCAGTGCTCGGGGTGCTGGGTGCTCAGTGCTCAGTGCTCAGGGTGCTGGGTGCTCAGTGCTCAGTGCTCAGGGTGCTGGGTGTTCAGTACTCAGGGTGCTCGGTGCTCAGTGCTCAGGGTGCTGGGTGCTCAGTACTCAGGGTTCTGGGTGCTCAGTGCTCGGGGTGCTGGGTGCTCAGTGCTCAGAGTGATCAGTGCTCAGTAATAAGGGTGCTGGGTGCTCAGTGCTCAGGGTGATGGGTGCTCAGTCCTCAGGGTGCTCAGTACTCAGGGTGCTCGATGCTCAGTGCTCAGTACTCAGGGTGCTCAGTACTCAGGGTGCTGGGTGCTCAGTGCTCGGGGTGCTGGGTGCTCAGTACTCAGGGTGCTGGGTGCTCAGTACTCGGGGTGCTGGGTGCTCAGTACTCAGGGTGCTGGGTGCTCAGTGCTCAGGGTGCTGGGTACTCAGTCCTCAGGGTGCTCAGTGCTCAGGGTGCTGGGTGCTCAGTGCTCGGGGTGCTCGGTGCTCAGTACTCAGGGTGCTGAGTGCTCAGTACTCAGGGTGCTGGGTGCTCAGTACTCATGGTGCTGGGTGCTCAGTACTCAGGGTGCTGGGTGCTCAGTGCTCAGGGTGCTGGGTGCTCAGTGCGCGGGGTGCTGGGTGCTAAGTGCTCGGGGTGCTGGGTGCTCAGTGCTCAGTGCTCAGGGTGTTGGGTGCTCAGTGCTCAGTGCTCAGGGTGCTGGGTGCTCAGTACTCAGGGTGCTGGGTGCTCAGTACTCAGGGTGCTGGGTGCTCAGTGCTCAGGGTGCTGGGTGCTCAGGACGCTGGGTGTTGGGTGCTCAGTACTCAGGGTGCTGGGTGCTCAGTGCTCGGGGTGCTGGGTGCTCAGTGCTCGGGGTGCTTGGTGCTCAGTGCTCAGGGTGCTGGGTGCTCAGTATTCAGCGTGCTCGGTGCTCAGTTCTCGGGGTGCTCGGTGCTCAGTACTCAAGGTGCTGGGTGCTCAGTGCTCAGGGTGCTGGGTGCTCAGTCCTCCGGGTGCTACGTGCTCAGTGCTCAGTGTGCTGGGTGCTCAGTAGTCAGGGTGCTCGGTGCTCAGTACTCAGGGTTCTCAGTGCTCAGGGTGCTGGGTGCTCAGTACTCAGGGTGCTCAGTGCTCAGTACTCGGGGTGCTGGGTGCTCAGTGCTCAGTGCTCAGGGTGTTGGGTGCTCAGTGCTCAGTGCTCAGGGTGCTGGGTGTTCAGTACTCAGGGTGCTCGGTGCTCAGTGCTCAGGGTGCTGGGTGCTCAGTACTCAGGGTTCTGGGTGCTCAGTGCTCGGGGTGCTGGGTGCTCAGTGCTCAGGGTGATCAGTGCTCAGTACTAAGGGTGCTGGGTGCTCAGTGCTCAGGGTGCTGGGTGCTCAGTCCTCAGGGTGCTCAGTACTCAGGGTGCTCGGTGCTCAGTGCTCAGTACTCAGTGTGCTCAGTACTCAGGGTGCTGGGTGCTCAGTGCTCGGGGTGATGGGTGCTCAGTACTCAGGGTGCTGGGTGCTCAGTACTCGGGGTGCTGGGTGCTCAGTACACAGGGTGCTGTGTGCTCAGTGCTCGGGGTGCTGGGTGCTCAGTGCTCAGGGTGATCGGTGCTCAGTGCTCAGGGTGCTGGGTGCTCAGTCCTCCGGGTGCTCAGTGCTCAGGGTGCTGGGTGCTCAGTGCTCGGGGTCCTCGGTGCTCAGTACTCAGGGTGCTGATTGCTCAGTACTCAGGGTGCTGGGTGCTCAGTAGTCAGGGTGCTGGGTGCTCAGTACTCAGGGTGCTGGGTGCTCAGTACTCAGGGTGCTGGGTGCTCAGTACTCAGGGTGCTGGGTGCCCAGTGCTCGGGGTGCTGGGTGCTCAGTGCTGAGGGTGGTGCTGGGTGCTCAGTACTCAGGGTGCTGGTTGCTCAGTGCTCAGGGTGCTGGGTGCTCAGTACTAAGGTTCCTGGGTACTAAGTATTCAGGGTGCTGGGTGCTCAGTACTCAGGGTGCTGGGTGCTCAGTGCCCAGGGTGCTGGGTACTCAGTACTCAGGGTGCTGGGTGCTCAGTACTCAGGGTGCTGGGTGCTCAGTACTCAGGGTGCTGGGTGCTCAGTGCTCAGGGTGCTGGGTGCTCAGTACTCAGGGTGCTGGGTGCTCAGTGCTCAGGGTGCTGGGTGCTCAGTGCTCGGGGTCCTGGGTGCTCAGTGCTCAGGGTGCTGGGTGCTCAGTACTCAGGGTGCTGGGTGCTCAGTGCTCAGGGTGCTGGGTACTCAGTCCTCAGGGTGCTCAGTGCTCAGGGTGCTGGGTGCTCAGTGCTCGGGGTGCTCGGTGCTCAGTACTCAGGGTGCTGAGTGCTCAGTACTCAGGGTGCTGGGTGCTCAGTACTCATGGTGCTGGGTGCTCAGTACTCAGGGTGCTGGGTGCTCAGTGCTCAGGGTGCTGGGTTCTCAGTGCGCGGGGTGCTGGGTGCTCAGTGCTCGGGGTGCTGGGTGCTCAGTGCTCAGTGCTCAGGGTGTTCTGTGCTCAGTGCTCAGTGCTCAGGGTGCTGGGTGCTCAGTACTCAGGGTGCTGGGTGCTCAGTACTCAGGGTGCTGGGTGCTCAGTGCTCAGGGTGCTGGGTGCTCAGGACTCTGGGTGTTGGGTGCTCAGTACTCAGGGTGCTGGGTGCTCAGTGCTCGGGGTGCTGGGTGCTCAGTGCTCGGGGTGCTTGGTGCTCAGTGCTCAGGGTGCTGGGTGCTCAGTATTCAGCGTGCTGGGTGCTCAGTTCTCGGGGTGCTCGGTGCTCAGTACTCAAGGTGCTGGGTGCTCAGTGCTCAGGGTGCTGGGTGCTCAGTCCACGGGGTGCTCCGTGCTCAGTGCTCAGGGTGTTGTGTGCTCAGTACTCAGGGTGCTCGGTGCTCAGTACTCAGGGTTCTCAGTGCTCAGGGTGCTGGGTGCTCAGTACTCAGGGTGCTCAGTGCTCAGTGCTCAGGGTGAAGGGTGCTCAGTACTCAGGGTGCTCAGTGCTCAGTACTCGGGGTGCTGGGTGCTCAGTACTCAGGGTGCTCAGTGCTCAGTACTCGGGGTGCTGGGTGCTCAGTGCTCAGGGTGCTCATTGCTCAGTGCTCGGGGTGCTGGGTGCTCAGTGCTCGGGGCGGTGGGTGCTCAGTGCTCGAGGTGCTGGTTGCTCAGTACTCAGGGTGCTGTGTGCTCAGTGCTCAGTACTCAGCGTGCTGGGTGCTCAGTGCTCAGAGTGTTGGGTGCTCAGTACTCAGGGTGCTGGGTGCTCAGTGCTCAGTGCTCAGGGTGCTCAGTTCTCAGGGTGCTCAGTGCTCAGGGTGCTGGGTGCTCAGGGTGCTGGCTGCTCAGTGCTCGGGGTGCTGGGTGCTCAGTGCTCAGTGCTCAGGGTGCTGGGTGCTCAGTGCTCAGTGCTCAGGGTGCTGGGTGTTCAGTACTCAGGGTGCTCGGTGCTCAGTGCTCAGGGTGCTGGGTGCTCAGTACTCAGGGTTCTGGGTGCTCAGTGCTCGGGGTGCTGGGTGCTCAGTGCTCAGAGTGATCAGT
This sequence comes from Microtus oregoni, assembly GCF_018167655.1. Taxonomy (NCBI): domain Eukaryota; kingdom Metazoa; phylum Chordata; class Mammalia; order Rodentia; family Cricetidae; genus Microtus; species Microtus oregoni. The sequence goes on along the minus strand of NW_024544044.1, from coordinate 49,735 downwards.
GCTCAGTAATAAGGGTGCTGGGTGCTCAGTGCTCAGGGTGATGGGTGCTCAGTCCTCAGGGTGCTCAGTACTCAGGGTGCTCGATGCTCAGTGCTCAGTACTCAGGGTGCTCAGTACTCAGGGTGCTGGGTGCTCAGTGCTCGGGGTGCTGGGTGCTCAGTACTCAGGGTGCTGGGTGCTCAGTACTCGGGGTGCTGGGTGCTCAGTACTCAGGGTGCTGGGTGCTCAGTGCTCGGGGTGCTGGGTGCTCAGTGCTCAGGGTGATCGGTGCTCAGTGCTCAGGGTGCTGGGTGCTCAGTCCTCCGGGTGCTCAGTGCTCAGGGTGCTGGGTGCTCAGTGCTCGGGGTGCTCGGTGCTCAGTACTCAGGGTGCTTAGTGCTCAGTACTCAGGGTGCTGGGTGCTCAGTACTCATGGTGCTGGGTGCTCAGTACTCAGGGTGCTGGGTGCTCAGTGCTCAGGGTGCTGGGTGTTCAGTGCACGGGGTGCTGGGTGCTCAGTGCTCGGGGTGCTGGGTGCTCAGTGCTCAGTGCTCAGGGTTTTGGGTGCTCAGTGCTCAGTGCTCAGGGTGCTGGGTGCTCACTACTCAGGGTGCTGGGTGCTCAGTACTCAGGGTGCTGGGTGATCAGTGCTCAGGGTGCTGGGTGCTCAGGACTCTGGGTGTTGGGTGCTCAGTACTCAGGGTGCTGGGTGCTCAGTGCTCGGGGTGCTGGGTGCTCAGTGCTCGGGGTGCGGGGTGCTCAGTGCTCAGGGTGCTGGGTGCTCAGTACTCAGGGTGCTGGGTGCTCAGTGCTCGGGGTGCTCTGTGCTCAGTACTCAAGGTGCTGGGTGCTCAGTGCTCAGGGTGCTGGGTGCTCACTCCTCGGGGTGCTCCGTGCTCAGTGCTCAGGGTGCTGGGTGTTCAGTACTCAGGTTGCTCGGTGCTCAGTACTCCGGGTTCTCAGTGCTCAGGGTGCTCAGTGCTCAGTACTCGGGGTGCTGGGTGCTCAGTACTCAGTGTGCTCAGTGCTCAGTACTCGGGGTGCTGGGTGCTCAGTGCTCAGTGTGCTCAGTGCTCAGTGCTCGGGGTGCTGGGTGCTCAGTGCTCGGGGCGCTGGGTGCTCAGTGCTCGAGGTGCTGGTTGCTCAGTACTCAGGGTGCTGTGTGCTCAGTGCTCAGTACTCAGCGTGCTGGGTGCTCAGTGCTCAGAGTGTTGGGTGCTCAGTACTCAGGGTGCTGGGTGCTCAGTGCTCAGTGCTCAGGGTGCTCAGAGCTCAGGGTGATCAGTGCTCAGGGTGATGGGTGCTCAGTGCTCGGGGTGCTGGGTGCTCAGTACTCGGGGTGCTCAGTGCTCAGTACTCAGGGTGCTGGGTGCTCAGTACTCTGGGTGCTGGGTGCTCAGTACTCAGGGTGCTGGGTGCTCAGTGCTCGGGGTGCTGGGTGCTCAGTGCTCAGGGTGATCGGTGCTCAGTGCTCAGGGTGCTGGGTGCTCAGTACTCAGGGTGCTGGGTGCTCAGTACTCAGGGTGCTGGGTGCTCAATGCTCAGGGTGCTGGGTGCTCAGTGCTCAGGGTGCTGGGTGCTCAGTGCTCGGGGTGCTGGGTGCTCCGGGCTGTGGTGCTCGGTGCTCAGTAATCAGTGCTCAGGGTGCTGGGTGCTTAGTGCTCAGTGCTCAGGGTGCTGGTTGCTCAGTACTCAGGGTGCTGGGTGCTCAGTACTCAGGGTGCTGGGTGCTCAGTGCTCAGGGTGCTCTGTGCTCAGTACTCAGGGTGCTGGGAGCTCAGTGCTCGGGGTGCTGCGTGCTCTGTTCTCAGGGTGCTGGGTGCTCAGTGCTCAGGGTGCTGGGTGCTCAGTGCTCAGGGTGCTGGGTGCTCAGTCCTCCGGGTGCTCAGTGCTCAGGGTGCTGGGTGCTCAGTGCTCGGGGTCCTCGGTGCTCAGTACTCAGGGTGCTGAGTGCTCAGTACTCAGGGTGCTGGGTGCTCAGTACTCATGGTGCTGGGTGCTTAGTACTCAGGGTGCTGGGTGCTCAGTGCTCAGGGTGCTGGGTGCTCAGTGCGCGGGGTGCTGGGTGCTCAGTGCTCAGTGCTCAGGGTGTTGGGTGCTCAGTGCTCAGTGCTCAGGGTGCTGGGTGCTCAGTACTCAGGGTGCTGGGTGCTCAGTACTCAGGGTGCTGGGTGATCAGTGCTCAGGGTGCTGGGTGCTCAGGACTCTGGGTGTTGGGTGCTCAGTACTCAGGGTGCTGGGTGCTCAGTGCTCGGGGTGCTGGGTGCTCAGTGCTCGGGGTGCTGGGTGCTCAGTGCTCAGGGTGCTGGGTGCTCAGTATTCAGCGTGCTGGGTGCTCAGTGCTCGGGGTGCTCGGTGCTCAGTACTCAAGGTGCTGGGTGCTCAGTGCTCAGGGTGCTGGGTGATCAGTATTCAGCGTGCTGGGTGCTCAGTTCTCGGGGTGCTCGGTGCTCAGTACTCAATGTGCTGGGTGCTCAGTGCTCAGGGTGCTGGGTGCCCAGTCCTCGGGGTGCTCCGTTCTCAGTGCTCAGGGTGCTTTGTGCTCAGTACTCACGGTGCTCAGTGCTCAGTACTCAGGGTGCTGGGTGCTCAGTACTCAGGGTGCTGGGTGCTCAGTGCTCGGGGTGCTGGGTGCTCAGTGCTGAGGGTGGTGCTGGGTGCTCAGTACTCAGGGTGCTGGGTGCTCAGTGCTCAGGGTGCTGGGTGCTCAGTACTAAGGTTCCTGGGTACTAAGTATTCAGGGTGCTCGGTGCTCAGTACTCAGGGTGCTGGGTGCTCAGTGCTCAGGGTACTGGGTACTCAGTTCTCAGGGTGCTGGGTGCTCAGTACTCAGGGTGCTGGGTGCTCAGTGCTCAGGGTGCTTGGTGCTCAGTGCTCAGGGTGCTGGGTGCTCAGTGCTCAGTGCTCAGGGTGCTCAGTTCTCAGGGTGCTCAGTGCTCAGGGTGCTGGGTGCTCAGGGTGCTGGGTGCTCAGGGTGCTGGCTGCTCAGTGCTCGGGGTGCTGGGTGCTCAGTGCTCAGTGCTCAGGGTGCTGGGTGCTCAGTGCTCAGTGCTCAGGGTGCTCAGTTCTCAGGGTGCTCAGTGCTCAGGGTGCTGGGTGCTCAGGGTGCTGGCTGCTCAGTGCTCGGGGTGCTGGGTGCTCAGTGCTCAGTGCTCAGGGTGCTGGGTGCTCAGTGCTCAGTGCTCAGGGTGCTGGGTGTTCAGTACTCAGGGTGCTCGGTGCTCAGTGCTCAGGGTGCTGGGTGCTCAGTACTCAGGGTTCTGGGTGCTCAGTGCTCGGGGTGCTGGGTGCTCAGTGCTCAGAGTGATCAGTGCTCAGTAATAAGGGTGCTGGGTGCTCAGTGCTCAGGGTGATGGGTGCTCAGTCCTCAGGGTGCTCAGTACTCAGGGTGCTCGATGCTCAGTGCTCAGTACTCAGGGTGCTCAGTACTCAGGGTGCTGGGTGCTCAGTGCTCGGGGTGCTGGGTGCTCAGTACTCAGGGTGCTGGGTGCTCAGTACTCGGGGTGCTGGGTGCTCAGTACTCAGGGTGCTGGGTGCTCAGTGCTCGGGGTGCTGGGTGCTCAGTGCTCAGGGTGATCGGTGCTCAGTGCTCAGGGTGCTGGGTGCTCAGTCCTCCGGGTGCTCAGTGCTCAGGGTGCTGGGTGCTCAGTGCTCGGGGTGCTCGGTGCTCAGTACTCAGGGTGCTTAGTGCTCAGTACTCAGGGTGCTGGGTGCTCAGTACTCATGGTGCTGGGTGCTCAGTACTCAGGGTGCTGGGTGCTCAGTGCTCAGGGTGCTGGGTGTTCAGTGCACGGGGTGCTGGGTGCTCAGTGCTCGGGGTGCTGGGTGCTCAGTGCTCAGTGCTCAGGGTTTTGGGTGCTCAGTGCTCAGTGCTCAGGGTGCTGGGTGCTCACTACTCAGGGTGCTGGGTGCTCAGTACTCAGGGTGCTGGGTGATCAGTGCTCAGGGTGCTGGGTGCTCAGGACTCTGGGTGTTGGGTGCTCAGTACTCAGGGTGCTGGGTGCTCAGTGCTCGGGGTGCTGGGTGCTCAGTGCTCGGGGTGCGGGGTGCTCAGTGCTCAGGGTGCTGGGTGCTCAGTACTCAGGGTGCTGGGTGCTCAGTGCTCGGGGTGCTCTGTGCTCAGTACTCAAGGTGCTGGGTGCTCAGTGCTCAGGGTGCTGGGTGCTCACTCCTCGGGGTGCTCCGTGCTCAGTGCTCAGGGTGCTGGGTGTTCAGTACTCAGGTTGCTCGGTGCTCAGTACTCCGGGTTCTCAGTGCTCAGGGTGCTCAGTGCTCAGTACTCGGGGTGCTGGGTGCTCAGTACTCAGTGTGCTCAGTGCTCAGTACTCGGGGTGCTGGGTGCTCAGTGCTCAGTGTGCTCAGTGCTCAGTGCTCGGGGTGCTGGGTGCTCAGTGCTCGGGGCGCTGGGTGCTCAGTGCTCGAGGTGCTGGTTGCTCAGTACTCAGGGTGCTGTGTGCTCAGTGCTCAGTACTCAGCGTGCTGGGTGCTCAGTGCTCAGAGTGTTGGGTGCTCAGTACTCAGGGTGCTGGGTGCTCAGTGCTCAGTGCTCAGGGTGCTCAGAGCTCAGGGTGATCAGTGCTCAGGGTGATGGGTGCTCAGTGCTCGGGGTGCTGGGTGCTCAGTACTCGGGGTGCTCAGTGCTCAGTACTCAGGGTGCTGGGTGCTCAGTACTCTGGGTGCTGGGTGCTCAGTACTCAGGGTGCTGGGTGCTCAGTGCTCGGGGTGCTGGGTGCTCAGTGCTCAGGGTGATCGGTGCTCAGTGCTCAGGGTGCTGGGTGCTCAGTACTCAGGGTGCTGGGTGCTCAGTACTCAGGGTGCTGGGTGCTCAATGCTCAGGGTGCTGGGTGCTCAGTGCTCAGGGTGCTGGGTGCTCAGTGCTCGGGGTGCTGGGTGCTCCGGGCTGTGGTGCTCGGTGCTCAGTAATCAGTGCTCAGGGTGCTGGGTGCTTAGTGCTCAGTGCTCAGGGTGCTGGTTGCTCAGTACTCAGGGTGCTGGGTGCTCAGTACTCAGGGTGCTGGGTGCTCAGTGCTCAGGGTGCTCTGTGCTCAGTACTCAGGGTGCTGGGAGCTCAGTGCTCGGGGTGCTGCGTGCTCTGTTCTCAGGGTGCTGGGTGCTCAGTGCTCAGGGTGCTGGGTGCTCAGTGCTCAGGGTGCTGGGTGCTCAGTCCTCCGGGTGCTCAGTGCTCAGGGTGCTGGGTGCTCAGTGCTCGGGGTCCTCGGTGCTCAGTACTCAGGGTGCTGAGTGCTCAGTACTCAGGGTGCTGGGTGCTCAGTACTCATGGTGCTGGGTGCTTAGTACTCAGGGTGCTGGGTGCTCAGTGCTCAGGGTGCTGGGTGCTCAGTGCGCGGGGTGCTGGGTGCTCAGTGCTCAGTGCTCAGGGTGTTGGGTGCTCAGTGCTCAGTGCTCAGGGTGCTGGGTGCTCAGTACTCAGGGTGCTGGGTGCTCAGTACTCAGGGTGCTGGGTGATCAGTGCTCAGGGTGCTGGGTGCTCAGGACTCTGGGTGTTGGGTGCTCAGTACTCAGGGTGCTGGGTGCTCAGTGCTCGGGGTGCTGGGTGCTCAGTGCTCGGGGTGCTGGGTGCTCAGTGCTCAGGGTGCTGGGTGCTCAGTATTCAGCGTGCTGGGTGCTCAGTGCTCGGGGTGCTCGGTGCTCAGTACTCAAGGTGCTGGGTGCTCAGTGCTCAGGGTGCTGGGTGATCAGTATTCAGCGTGCTGGGTGCTCAGTTCTCGGGGTGCTCGGTGCTCAGTACTCAATGTGCTGGGTGCTCAGTGCTCAGGGTGCTGGGTGCCCAGTCCTCGGGGTGCTCCGTTCTCAGTGCTCAGGGTGCTTTGTGCTCAGTACTCACGGTGCTCAGTGCTCAGTACTCAGGGTGCTGGGTGCTCAGTACTCAGGGTGCTGGGTGCTCAGTGCTCGGGGTGCTGGGTGCTCAGTGCTGAGGGTGGTGCTGGGTGCTCAGTACTCAGGGTGCTGGGTGCTCAGTGCTCAGGGTGCTGGGTGCTCAGTACTAAGGTTCCTGGGTACTAAGTATTCAGGGTGCTCGGTGCTCAGTACTCAGGGTGCTGGGTGCTCAGTGCTCAGGGTACTGGGTACTCAGTTCTCAGGGTGCTGGGTGCTCAGTACTCAGGGTGCTGGGTGCTCAGTGCTCAGGGTGCTTGGTGCTCAGTGCTCAGGGTGCTGGGTGCTCAGTACTCAGGGTGCTGGGTGCTCAGTGCTCAGGGTGCTGGGTGCTCAGTGCTCGGGGTCCTGGGTGCTCAGTGCTCAGGGTGCTGGGTGCTCAGTACTCAGGGTGCTGGGTGCTCAGTGCTCAGGGTGCTGGGTACTCAGTCCTCAGGGTGCTCCGTGCTCAGGGTGCTGGGTGCTCAGTGCTCGGGGTGCTCGGTGCTCAGTACTCAGGGTGCTGGTTGCTCAGTACTCATGGTGCTGGGTGCTCAGTACTCAGGGTGCTGGGTGCTCAGTGCTCAGGGTGCTGGGTGCTCAGTGCGCGGGGTTCTGGGTGCTCAGTGCTCGGGGTGCTGGGTGCTCAGTGCTCAGTGCTCAGGGTGTTCTGTGCTCAGTGCTCAGGGTGCTGGGTGCTCAGTACTCAGGGTGCTGGGTGCTCAGTACTCAGGGTGCTGGGTGCTCAGTGCTCAGGGTGCTGGGTGCTCAGGACTCTGGGTGTTGGGTGCTCAGTACTCAGGGTGCTGGGTGCTCAGTGCTCAGGGTGCTGGGTGCTCAGTACTAAAGTTCCTGGGTACTAAGTATTCAGGGTGCTGGGTGCTCAGTACTCAGGGTGCTGGGTGCTCAGTGCCCAGGGTGCTGGGTACTCAGTACTCAGGGTGCTGGGTGCTCAGTACTCAGGGTGCTGGGTGCTCAGTACTCAGGGTGCTTGGTGCTCAGTGCTCAGGGTGCTGGGTGCTCAGTACTCAGGGTGCTGGGTGCTCAGTGCTCAGGGTGCTGGGTGCTCAGTGCTCGGGGTCCTGGGTGCTCAGTGCTCAGGGTGCTGGGTGCTCAGTACTCAGGGTGCTGGGTGCTCAGTGCTCAGGGTACTGGGTACTCAGTCCTCAGGGTGCTCAGTGCTCAGGGTGCTGGGTGCTCAGTGCTCGGGGTGCTCGGTGCTCAGTACTCAGGGTGCTGAGTGCTCAGTACTCAGGGTGCTGGGTGCTCAGTACTCATGGTGCTGGGTGCTCAGTACTCAGGGTGCTGGGTGCTCAGTGCTCAGGGTGCTGGGTTCTCAGTGCGCGGGGTGCTGGGTGCTCAGTGCTCGGGGTGCTGGGTGCTCAGTGCTCAGTGCTCAGGGTGTTCTGTGCTCAGTGCTCAGTGCTCAGGGTGCTGGGTGCTCAGTACTCAGGGTGCTGGGTGCTCAGTACTCAGGGTGCTGGGTGCTCAGTGCTCAGGGTGCTGGGTGCTCAGGACTCTGGGTGTTGGGTGCTCAGTACTCAGGGTGCTGGGTGCTCAGTGCTCGGGGTGCTGGGTGCTCAGTGCTCGGGGTGCTTGGTGCTCAGTGCTCAGGGTGCTGGGTGCTCAGTATTCAGCGTGCTGGGTGCTCAGTTCTCGGGGTGCTCGGTGCTCAGTACTCAAGGTGCTGGGTGCTCAGTGCTCAGGGTGCTGGGTGCTCAGTCCACGGTGTGCTCCGTGCTCAGTGCTCAGGGTGCTGTGTGCTCAGTACTCAGGGTGCTCGGTGCTCAGTACTCAGGGTTCTCAGTGCTCAGGGTGCTGGGTGCTCAGTACTCAGGGTGCTCAGTGCTCAGTGCTCAGGGTGAAGGGTGCTCAGTACTCAGGGTGCTCAGTGCTCAGTACTTGGGGTGCTGGGTGCTCAGTACTCAGGGTGCTCAGTGCTCAGTACTCGGGGTGCTGGGTGCTCAGTGCTCAGGGTGCTCAGTGCTCAGTGCTCGGGGTGCTGGGTGCTCAGTGCTCGGGGCGGTGGGTGCTCAGTGCTCGAGGTGCTGGTTGCTCAGAACTCAGGGTGCTGTGTGCTCAGTGCTCAGTACTCAGCGTGCTGGGTGCTCAGTGCTCAGAGTGTTGGGTGCTCAGTACTCAGGGTGCTGGGTGCTCAGTGCTCAGTGCTCAGGGTGCTCAGTTCTCAGGGTGCTCAGTGCTCAGGGTGCTGGGTGCTCAGGGTGCTGGCTGCTCAGTGCTCGGGGTGCTGGGTGCTCAGTGCTCAGTGCTCAGGGTGCTGGGTGCTCAGTGCTCAGTGCTCAGTGCTCAGGGTGCTGGGTGTTCAGTACTCAGGGTGCTCGGTGCTCAGTGCTCAGGGTGCTGGGTGCTCAGTACTCAGGGTTCTGGGTGCTCAGTGCTCGGGGTGCTGGGTGCTCAGTGCTCAGGGTGATCAGTGCTCAGTACTAAGGGTGCTGGGTGCTCAGTGCTCAGGGTGATGGGTGCTCAGTCCTCAGGGTGCTCAGTACTCAGGGTGCTCGATGCTCAGTGCTCAGTACTCAGGGTGCTCAGTACTCAGGGTGCTGGGTGCTCAGTGCTCGGGGTGCTGGGTGTTCAGTACTCAGGGTGCTGGGTGCTCAGTACTCGGGGTGCTGGGTGCTCAGTACTCAGGGTGCTGGGTGCTCAGTGCTCGGGGTGCTGGGTGCTCAGTGCTCAGGGTGATCGGTGCTCAGTGCTCAGGGTGCTGGGTGCTCAGTCCTCCGGGTGCTCAGTGCTCAGGGTGCTGGGTGCTCAGTGCTTGGGGTGCTCGGTGCTCAGTACTCAGGGTGCTGAGTGCTCAGTACTCAGGGTGCTGGGTGCTCAGTACTCATGGTGCTGTGTGCTCAGTACTCAGTGTGCTGGGTGCTCAGTGCTCAGGGTGCTGGGTGTTCAGTGAACGGGGTGCTGGGTGCTCAGTGCTCGGGGTGCTGGGTGCTCAGTGCTCAGTGCTCAGGGTGTTGGGTGCTCAGTGCTCAGTGCTCAGGGTGCTGGGTGCTCACTACTCAGGGTGCTGGGTGCTCAGTACTCAGGGTGCTGGGTGATCAGTGCTCAGGGTGCTGGGTGCTCAGGACTCTGGGTGTTGGGTGCTCAGTACTCAGGGTGCTGGGTGCTCAGTGCTCGGGGTGCTGGGTGCTCAGTGCTCGGGGTGCGGGGTGCTCAGTGCTCAGGGTGCTGGGTGCTCAGTACTCAGGGTGTTGGGTGCTCAGTGCTCGGGGTGCTCGGTGCTCAGTACTCAAGGTGCTGGGTGCTCAGTGCTCAGGGTGCTGGGTGCTCACTCCTCGGGGTGCTCCGTGCTCAGTGCTCAGGGTGCTGGGTGTTCAGTACTCAGGTTGCTCGGTGCTCAGTACTCCGGGTTCTCAGTGCTCAGGGTGCTCAGTGCTCAGTACTCGGGGTGCTGGGTGCTCAGTACTCAGGGTGCTCAGTGCTCAGTACTCGGGGTGCTGGGTGCTCAGTGCTCAGTGTGCTCAGTGCTCAGTGCTCGGGGTGCTGGGTGCTCAGTGCTCGGGGCGCTGGGTGCTCAGTGCTCGAGGTGCTGGTTGCTCAGTACTCAGGGTGCTGTGTGCTCAGTGCTCAGTACTCAGCGTGCTGGGTGCTCAGTGCTCAGAGTGTTGGGTGCTCAGTACTCAGGGTGCTGGGTGCTCAGTGCTCAGTGCTCAGGGTGCTCAGAGCTCAGGGTGATCAGTGCTCAGGGTGCTGGGTGCTCAGTGCTCGGGGTGCTGGGTGCTCAGTACTTGGGGTGCTCAGCGCTCAGTACTCAGGGTGCTGGGTGCTCAGTACTCTGGGTGCTGGGTGCTCAGTACTCAGGGTGCTGGGTGCTCAGTGCTCGGGGTGCTGGGTGCTCAGTGCTCAGGGTGATCGGTGCTCAGTGCTCAGGGTGCTGGGTGCTCAGTCCTCCGGGTGCTCAGTGCTCAGGGTGCTGGGTGCTCAGTGTTCGGGGTGCTCGGTGCTCAGTACTCAGGGTGCTGAGTGCTCAGTACTCAGGGTGCTGGGTGCTCAGTACTCAGGGTGCTGGGTGCTCAGTACTCAGGGTGCTGGGTGCTCAATGCTCAGGGTGCTGGGTGCTCAGTGCTCAGGGTGCTGGGTGCTCAGTGCTCGGGGTGCTGGGTGCTCAGGGCTGTGGTGCTCGGTGCTCAGTAATCAGTGCTCAGGGTGCTGGGTGCTCAGTGCTCAGTGCTCAGGGTGCTGGTTGCTCAGTACTCAGGGTGCTGGGTGCTCAGTACTCAGGGTGCTGGGTGCTCAGTGCTCAGGGTGCTCTGTGCTCAGTACTCAGGGTGCTGGGAGCTCAGTGCTCGGGGTGCTGCGTGCTCTGTGCTCAGGGTGCTGGGTGCTCAGTGCTCAGGGTGCTGGGTGCTCAGTGCTCAGGGTGCTGGGTGCTCAGTCCTCCGGGTGCTCAGTGCTCAGGGTGCTGGGTGCTCAGTGCTCGGGGTCCTCGGTGCTCAGTACTCAGGGTGCTGAGTGCTCAGTACTCAGGGTGCTGGGTGCTCAGTACTCATGGTGCTGGGTGCTTAGTACTCAGGGTGCTGGGTGCTCAGTGCTCAGGGTGCTGGGTGCTCAGTGCGCTGGGTGCTGGGTGCTCAGTGCTCAGTGCTCAGGGTGTTGGGTGCTCAGTGCTCAGTGCTCAGGGTGCTGGGTGCTCAGTACTCAGGGTGCTGGGTGCTCAGTACTCAGGGTGCTGGGTGATAAGTGCTCAGGGTGCTGGGTGCTCAGGACTCTGGGTGTTGGGTGCTCAGTACTCAGGGTGCTGGGTGCTCAGTGCTCGGGGTGCTGGGTGCTCAGTGCTCGGGGTGCTGGGTGCTCAGTGCTCAGGGTGCTGGGTGCTCAGTATTCAGCGTGCTGGGTGCTCAGTGCTCGGGATGCTCGGTGCTCAGTACTCAAGGTGCTGGGTGCTCAGTGCTCAGGGTGCTGGGTGATCAGTATTCAGCGTGCTGGGTGCTCAGTTCTCGGGGTGCTCGGTGCTCAGTACTCAAGGTGCTGGGTGCTCAGTGCTCAGGGTGCTGGGTGCCCAGTCCTCGGGGTGCTCCGTTCTCAGTGCTCAGGGTGCTTTGTGCTCAGTACTCACGGTGCTCAGTGCTCAGTACTCAGGGTGCTGGGTGCTCAGTACTCAGGGTGCTGGGTGCTCAGTGCTCGGGGTGCTGGGTGCTCAGTGCTGAGGGTGGTGCTGGGTGCTCAGTACTCAGGGTGCTGGGTGCTCAGTGCTCAGGGTGCTGGGTGCTCAGTACTAAGGTTCCTGGGTACTAAGTATTCAGGGTGCTCGGTGCTCAGTACTCAGGGTGCTGGGTGCTCAGTGCTCAGGGTACTGGGTACTCAGTTCTCAGGGTGCTGGGTGCTCAGTACTCAGGGTGTTGGGTGCTCAGTGCTCAGGGTGCTTGGTGCTCAGTGCTCAGGGTGCTGGGTGCTCAGTACTCAGGGTGCTGGGTGCTCAGTGCTCAGGGTGCTGGGTGCTCAGTGCTCGGGGTCCTGGGTGCTCAGTGCTCAGGGTGCTGGGTGCTCAGTACTCAGGGTGCTGGGTGCTCAGTGCTCAGGGTGCTGGGTACTCAGTCCTCAGGGTGCTCCGTGCTCAGGGTGCTGGGTGCTCAGTGCTCGGGGTGCTCGGTGCTCAGTACTCAGGGTGCTGGTTGCTCAGTACTCATGGTGCTGGGTGCTCAGTACTCAGGGTGCTGGGTGCTCAGTGCTCAGGGTGCTGGGTGCTCAGTGCGCGGGGTTCTGGGTGCTCAGTGCTCGGGGTGCTGGGTGCTCAGTGCTCAGTGCTCAGGGTGTTCTGTGCTCAGTGCTCAGTGCTCAGGGTGCTGGGTGCTCAGTACTCAGGGTGCTGGGTGCTCAGTACTCAGGGTGCTGGGTGCTCAGTGCTCAGGGTGCTGGGTGCTCAGGACTCTGGGTGTTGGGTGCTCAGTTCTCAGGGTGCTGGGTGCTCAGTGCTCGGTGTGCTGGGTGCTCAGTGCTCGGGGTGCTTGGTGCTCAGTGCTCAGGGTGCTGGGTGCTCAGTATTCAGCGTGCTGGGTGCTCAGTTCTCGGGGTGCTCGGTGCTCAGTACTCAAGGTGCTGGGTGCTCAGTGCTCAGGGTGCTGGGTGCTCAGTCCTCGGGGTGCTCGGTGCTCAGTACTCAGGGTGCTGGGTGCTCAGTGCTCAGGGTGCTGGGTGCTCACTCCTCGGGGTGCTCCCTGCTCAGTGCTCAGGGTGCTGGGTGTTCAGTACTCAGGTTGCTCGGTGCTCAGTACTCCGGGTTCTCAGTGCTCAGGGTGCTCAGTGCTCAGTACTCGGGGTGCTGGGTGCTCAGTGCTCAGTGTGCTCAGTGCTCAGTGCTCGGGGTGCTGGGTGCTCAGTGCTCGGGGCGCTGGGTGCTCAGTGCTCGAGGTGCTGGTTGCTCAGTACTCAGGGTGCTGGGTGCTCAGTGCTCAGGGTGCTGGGTGCTCAGTACTCAGGGTGCTGGGTGCTCAGTACTCAGGGTGCTGGGTGCTCAGTGCTCAGAGTGTTGGGTGCTCAGTACTCAGGGTGCTGGGTGCTCAGTGCTCAGTGCTCAGGGTGCTCAGTGCTCAGGGTGCTCAGTGCTCAGGGTGCTGGGTGCTCAGTGCTCGGGGTGCTCGGTGCTCAGTACTCAGGGTTCTCAGTGCTCAGTACTCAGGGTGCTGGGTGCTCAGTGCTCAGGGTGCTGGGTGCTCAGTACCCAGGGTGCTCAGTGCTCAGTACTCGGAGTGTTTGGTGCTCAGTACTCAGGGTGCTCAGTGCTCAGTACTCGGTGTGCTGGGTGCTCAGTGCTCAGGGTGCTCAGTGTTCAGTGCTCGGGGTGCTGGGTGCTCAGTGCTCGGGGCGCTGGGTGCTCAGTACTCAGGGTGCTCTGTGCTCAGTACTCAGTACTCAGGGTGCTGGGTGCTCAGTGCTCAGGGTGCTGGGTGCTCAGTAATCTGGGTATTGGGTGCTCAGTACTCAGCGTGCTGGGTGCTCAGTGCTCGGGGTGCTGGGTGCTCAGTGCTCAGGGTGATCGGTGCTCAGTGCTCAGGGTGCTGGGTGCTCAGTCCTCCGGGTGCTCAGTGCTCAGGGTGCTGGGTGCTCAGTGCTCGGGGTGCTCGATGCTCAGTACTCAGGGTGCTGAGTGCTCAGTACTCAGGGTGCTGGGTGCTCAGTACTCAGGGTGCTGGGTGCACAGTACTCAGGGTGCTGGGTGCTCAATGCTCAGGGTGCTGGGTGCTCAGTGATCAGGGTGCTGGTTGCTCAGTGCTCGGGGTGCTGGGTGCTCAGGGCTGTGGTGCTGGGTGCTCAGTGCTCAGTGCTCAGGGTGCTGGGTGCTCAGTGCTCAGTGCTCAGGGTGTAGGTTGCTCAGTACTCAGGGTGCTGGGTGCTCAGTACTCAGGGTGCTGGTTGCTCAGTGCTCAGGGTGCTCTGTGCTCATTACTCAGGGTGCTGGGAGCTCAGTGCGCGGGGTGCTGCGTGCTCTGTGCTCAGGGTGATGTGTGCTCAGTGCTCAGGGTGCTGGGTGCTCAGTGCTCAGGGTGCTGGGTGCTCAGTCCTCCGGGTGCTCAGTGCTCAGGGTGCTGGGTGCTCAGTGCTCGGGATCCTCGGTGCTCAGTACTCAAGGTGCTGGGTGCTCAGTGCTCAGGGTGCTGGGTGATCAGTATTCAGCGTGCTGGGTGCTCAGTGCTCGGGGTGCTCGGTGCTCAGTACTCAAGGTGCTGGGTGCTCAGTGCTCAGGGTGCTGGGTGCTCACTCCTCGGGGTGCTCCGTGCTCAGTGCTCAGGGTGCTGGGTCTTCAGTACTCAGGTTGCTCGGTGCTCAGTACTCCGGGTTCTCAGTGCTCAGGGTGCTCAGTGCTCAGTACTCGGGGTGCTGGGTGCTCAGTACTCAGGGTGCTCAGTGCTCAGTACTCGGGGTGCTGGGTGCTCAGTGCTCAGTGTGCTCAGTGCTCAGTGCTCGGGGTGCTGGGTGCTCAGTGCTCGGGGCGCTGGGTGCTCAGTGCTCGAGGTGCTGGTTGCTCAGTACTCAGGGTGCTGTGTGCTCAGTGCTCAGTACTCAGCGTGCTGGGTGCTCAGTGCTCAGAGTGTTGGGTGCTCAGTACTCAGGGTGCTGGGTGCTCAGTGCTCAGTGCTCAGGGTGCTCAGAGCTCAGGGTGCTCAGTGCTCAGGGTGCTGGGTGCTCAGTGCTCGGGGTGCTGGGTGCTCAGTACTCGGGGTGCTCAGTGCTCAGTACTCAGGGTGCTGTGTGCTCAGTACTCTGGGTGCTGGGTGCTCAGTACTCAGGGTGCTGGGTGCTCAGTGCTCGGGGTGCTGGGTGCTCAGTGCTCAGGGTGATCGGTGCTCAGTGCTCAGGGTGCTGGGTGCTCAGTCCTCCGGGTGCTCAGTGCTCAGGGTGCTGGGTGCTCAGTGCTCGGGGTGCTCGGTGCTCAGTACTCAGGGTGCTGAGTGCTCAGTACTCAGGGTGCTGGGTGCTCAGTACTCAGGGTGCTGGGTGCTCAGTACTCAGGGTGCTGGGTGCTCAATGCTCAGGGTGCTGGGTGCTCAGTGCTCAGGGTGCTGGGTGCTCAGTGCTCGGGGTGCTGGGTGCTCAGGGCTGTGGTGCTGGGTGCTCAGTGCTCAGTGCTCAGGGTGCTGGGTGCTCAGTGCTCAGTGCTCAGGGTGCTGGTTGCTCAGAACTCAGGGTGCTGGGTGCTCAGTACTCAGGGTGCTGGGTGCTCAGTGCTCAGGGTGCTCTGTGCTCAGTACTCAGGGTGCTGGGAGCTCAGTGCTCGGGGTGCTGCGTGCTCTGTGCTCAGGGTGCTGGGTGCTCAGTGCTCAGGGTGCTGGGTGCTCAGTGCTCAGGGTGCTGGGTGCTCAGTTCTCCGGGTGCTCAGTGCTCAGGGTGCTGGGTGCTCAGTGCTCGGGGTCCTCGGTGCTCAGTACTCAGGGTTCTCAGTGCTCAGGGTGCTGGGTGCTCAGTACTCAGGGTGCTCAGTGCTCAGTGCTCAGGGTGAAGGGTGCTCAGTACTCAGGGTGCTCAGTGCTCAGTACTTGGGGTGCTGGGTGCTCAGTACTCAGGGTGCTCAGTGCTCAGTACTCGGGGTGCTGGGTGCTCAGTGCTCAGGGTGCTCAGTGCTCAGTGCTCGGGGTGCTGGGTGCTCAGTGCTCGGGGCGGTGGGTGCTCAGTGCTCGAGGTGCTGGTTGCTCAGAACTCAGGGTGCTGTGTGCTCAGTGCTCAGTACTCAGCGTGCTGGGTGCTCAGTGCTCAGAGTGTTGGGTGCTCAGTACTCAGGGTGCTGGGTGCTCAGTGCTCAGTGCTCAGGGTGCTCAGTTCTCAGGGTGCTCAGTGCTCAGGGTGCTGGGTGCTCAGGGTGCTGGCTGCTCAGTGCTCGGGGTGCTGGGTGCTCAGTGCTCAGTGCTCAGGGTGCTGGGTGCTCAGTGCTCAGTGCTCAGTGCTCAGGGTGCTGGGTGTTCAGTACTCAGGGTGCTCGGTGCTCAGTGCTCAGGGTGCTGGGTGCTCAGTACTCAGGGTTCTGGGTGCTCAGTGCTCGGGGTGCTGGGTGCTCAGTGCTCAGGGTGATCAGTGCTCAGTACTAAGGGTGCTGGGTGCTCAGTGCTCAGGGTGATGGGTGCTCAGTCCTCAGGGTGCTCAGTACTCAGGGTGCTCGATGCTCAGTGCTCAGTACTCAGGGTGCTCAGTACTCAGGGTGCTGGGTGCTCAGTGCTCGGGGTGCTGGGTGTTCAGTACTCAGGGTGCTGGGTGCTCAGTACTCGGGGTGCTGGGTGCTCAGTACTCAGGGTGCTGGGTGCTCAGTGCTCGGGGTGCTGGGTGCTCAGTGCTCAGGGTGATCGGTGCTCAGTGCTCAGGGTGCTGGGTGCTCAGTCCTCCGGGTGCTCAGTGCTCAGGGTGCTGGGTGCTCAGTGCTTGGGGTGCTCGGTGCTCAGTACTCAGGGTGCTGAGTGCTCAGTACTCAGGGTGCTGGGTGCTCAGTACTCATGGTGCTGTGTGCTCAGTACTCAGTGTGCTGGGTGCTCAGTGCTCAGGGTGCTGGGTGTTCAGTGAACGGGGTGCTGGGTGCTCAGTGCTCGGGGTGCTGGGTGCTCAGTGCTCAGTGCTCAGGGTGTTGGGTGCTCAGTGCTCAGTGCTCAGGGTGCTGGGTGCTCACTACTCAGGGTGCTGGGTGCTCAGTACTCAGGGTGCTGGGTGATCAGTGCTCAGGGTGCTGGGTGCTCAGGACTCTGGGTGTTGGGTGCTCAGTACTCAGGGTGCTGGGTGCTCAGTGCTCGGGGTGCTGGGTGCTCAGTGCTCGGGGTGCGGGGTGCTCAGTGCTCAGGGTGCTGGGTGCTCAGTACTCAGGGTGTTGGGTGCTCAGTGCTCGGGGTGCTCGGTGCTCAGTACTCAAGGTGCTGGGTGCTCAGTGCTCAGGGTGCTGGGTGCTCACTCCTCGGGGTGCTCCGTGCTCAGTGCTCAGGGTGCTGGGTGTTCAGTACTCAGGTTGCTCGGTGCTCAGTACTCCGGGTTCTCAGTGCTCAGGGTGCTCAGTGCTCAGTACTCGGGGTGCTGGGTGCTCAGTACTCAGGGTGCTCAGTGCTCAGTACTCGGGGTGCTGGGTGCTCAGTGCTCAGTGTGCTCAGTGCTCAGTGCTCGGGGTGCTGGGTGCTCAGTGCTCGGGGCGCTGGGTGCTCAGTGCTCGAGGTGCTGGTTGCTCAGTACTCAGGGTGCTGTGTGCTCAGTGCTCAGTACTCAGCGTGCTGGGTGCTCAGTGCTCAGAGTGTTGGGTGCTCAGTACTCAGGGTGCTGGGTGCTCAGTGCTCAGTGCTCAGGGTGCTCAGAGCTCAGGGTGATCAGTGCTCAGGGTGCTGGGTGCTCAGTGCTCGGGGTGCTGGGTGCTCAGTACTTGGGGTGCTCAGCGCTCAGTACTCAGGGTGCTGGGTGCTCAGTACTCTGGGTGCTGGGTGCTCAGTACTCAGGGTGCTGGGTGCTCAGTGCTCGGGGTGCTGGGTGCTCAGTGCTCAGGGTGATCGGTGCTCAGTGCTCAGGGTGCTGGGTGCTCAGTCCTCCGGGTGCTCAGTGCTCAGGGTGCTGGGTGCTCAGTGTTCGGGGTGCTCGGTGCTCAGTACTCAGGGTGCTGAGTGCTCAGTACTCAGGGTGCTGGGTGCTCAGTACTCAGGGTGCTGGGTGCTCAGTACTCAGGGTGCTGGGTGCTCAATGCTCAGGGTGCTGGGTGCTCAGTGCTCAGGGTGCTGGGTGCTCAGTGCTCGGGGTGCTGGGTGCTCAGGGCTGTGGTGCTCGGTGCTCAGTAATCAGTGCTCAGGGTGCTGGGTGCTCAGTGCTCAGTGCTCAGGGTGCTGGTTGCTCAGTACTCAGGGTGCTGGGTGCTCAGTACTCAGGGTGCTGGGTGCTCAGTGCTCAGGGTGCTCTGTGCTCAGTACTCAGGGTGCTGGGAGCTCAGTGCTCGGGGTGCTGCGTGCTCTGTGCTCAGGGTGCTGGGTGCTCAGTGCTCAGGGTGCTGGGTGCTCAGTGCTCAGGGTGCTGGGTGCTCAGTCCTCCGGGTGCTCAGTGCTCAGGGTGCTGGGTGCTCAGTGCTCGGGGTCCTCGGTGCTCAGTACTCAGGGTGCTGAGTGCTCAGTACTCAGGGTGCTGGGTGCTCAGTACTCATGGTGCTGGGTGCTTAGTACTCAGGGTGCTGGGTGCTCAGTGCTCAGGGTGCTGGGTGCTCAGTGCGCTGGGTGCTGGGTGCTCAGTGCTCAGTGCTCAGGGTGTTGGGTGCTCAGTGCTCAGTGCTCAGGGTGCTGGGTGCTCAGTACTCAGGGTGCTGGGTGCTCAGTACTCAGGGTGCTGGGTGATAAGTGCTCAGGGTGCTGGGTGCTCAGGACTCTGGGTGTTGGGTGCTCAGTACTCAGGGTGCTGGGTGCTCAGTGCTCGGGGTGCTGGGTGCTCAGTGCTCGGGGTGCTGGGTGCTCAGTGCTCAGGGTGCTGGGTGCTCAGTATTCAGCGTGCTGGGTGCTCAGTGCTCGGGATGCTCGGTGCTCAGTACTCAAGGTGCTGGGTGCTCAGTGCTCAGGGTGCTGGGTGATCAGTATTCAGCGTGCTGGGTGCTCAGTTCTCGGGGTGCTCGGTGCTCAGTACTCAAGGTGCTGGGTGCTCAGTGCTCAGGGTGCTGGGTGCCCAGTCCTCGGGGTGCTCCGTTCTCAGTGCTCAGGGTGCTTTGTGCTCAGTACTCACGGTGCTCAGTGCTCAGTACTCAGGGTGCTGGGTGCTCAGTACTCAGGGTGCTGGGTGCTCAGTGCTCGGGGTGCTGGGTGCTCAGTGCTGAGGGTGGTGCTGGGTGCTCAGTACTCAGGGTGCTGGGTGCTCAGTGCTCAGGGTGCTGGGTGCTCAGTACTAAGGTTCCTGGGTACTAAGTATTCAGGGTGCTCGGTGCTCAGTACTCAGGGTGCTGGGTGCTCAGTGCTCAGGGTACTGGGTACTCAGTTCTCAGGGTGCTGGGTGCTCAGTACTCAGGGTGTTGGGTGCTCAGTGCTCAGGGTGCTTGGTGCTCAGTGCTCAGGGTGCTGGGTGCTCAGTACTCAGGGTGCTGGGTGCTCAGTGCTCAGGGTGCTGGGTGCTCAGTGCTCGGGGTCCTGGGTGCTCAGTGCTCAGGGTGCTGGGTGCTCAGTACTCAGGGTGCTGGGTGCTCAGTGCTCAGGGTGCTGGGTACTCAGTCCTCAGGGTGCTCCGTGCTCAGGGTGCTGGGTGCTCAGTGCTCGGGGTGCTCGGTGCTCAGTACTCAGGGTGCTGGTTGCTCAGTACTCATGGTGCTGGGTGCTCAGTACTCAGGGTGCTGGGTGCTCAGTGCTCAGGGTGCTGGGTGCTCAGTGCGCGGGGTTCTGGGTGCTCAGTGCTCGGGGTGCTGGGTGCTCAGTGCTCAGTGCTCAGGGTGTTCTGTGCTCAGTGCTCAGTGCTCAGGGTGCTGGGTGCTCAGTACTCAGGGTGCTGGGTGCTCAGTACTCAGGGTGCTGGGTGCTCAGTGCTCAGGGTGCTGGGTGCTCAGGACTCTGGGTGTTGGGTGCTCAGTTCTCAGGGTGCTGGGTGCTCAGTGCTCGGTGTGCTGGGTGCTCAGTGCTCGGGGTGCTTGGTGCTCAGTGCTCAGGGTGCTGGGTGCTCAGTATTCAGCGTGCTGGGTGCTCAGTTCTCGGGGTGCTCGGTGCTCAGTACTCAAGGTGCTGGGTGCTCAGTGCTCAGGGTGCTGGGTGCTCAGTCCTCGGGGTGCTCGGTGCTCAGTACTCAGGGTGCTGGGTGCTCAGTGCTCAGGGTGCTGGGTGCTCACTCCTCGGGGTGCTCCCTGCTCAGTGCTCAGGGTGCTGGGTGTTCAGTACTCAGGTTGCTCGGTGCTCAGTACTCCGGGTTCTCAGTGCTCAGGGTGCTCAGTGCTCAGTACTCGGGGTGCTGGGTGCTCAGTGCTCAGTGTGCTCAGTGCTCAGTGCTCGGGGTGCTGGGTGCTCAGTGCTCGGGGCGCTGGGTGCTCAGTGCTCGAGGTGCTGGTTGCTCAGTACTCAGGGTGCTGGGTGCTCAGTGCTCAGGGTGCTGGGTGCTCAGTACTCAGGGTGCTGGGTGCTCAGTACTCAGGGTGCTGGGTGCTCAGTGCTCAGAGTGTTGGGTGCTCAGTACTCAGGGTGCTGGGTGCTCAGTGCTCAGTGCTCAGGGTGCTCAGTGCTCAGGGTGCTCAGTGCTCAGGGTGCTGGGTGCTCAGTGCTCGGGGTGCTCGGTGCTCAGTACTCAGGGTTCTCAGTGCTCAGTACTCAGGGTGCTGGGTGCTCAGTGCTCAGGGTGCTGGGTGCTCAGTACCCAGGGTGCTCAGTGCTCAGTACTCGGAGTGTTTGGTGCTCAGTACTCAGGGTGCTCAGTGCTCAGTACTCGGTGTGCTGGGTGCTCAGTGCTCAGGGTGCTCAGTGTTCAGTGCTCGGGGTGCTGGGTGCTCAGTGCTCGGGGCGCTGGGTGCTCAGTACTCAGGGTGCTCTGTGCTCAGTACTCAGTACTCAGGGTGCTGGGTGCTCAGTGCTCAGGGTGCTGGGTGCTCAGTAATCTGGGTATTGGGTGCTCAGTACTCAGCGTGCTGGGTGCTCAGTGCTCGGGGTGCTGGGTGCTCAGTGCTCAGGGTGATCGGTGCTCAGTGCTCAGGGTGCTGGGTGCTCAGTCCTCCGGGTGCTCAGTGCTCAGGGTGCTGGGTGCTCAGTGCTCGGGGTGCTCGATGCTCAGTACTCAGGGTGCTGAGTGCTCAGTACTCAGGGTGCTGGGTGCTCAGTACTCAGGGTGCTGGGTGCACAGTACTCAGGGTGCTGGGTGCTCAATGCTCAGGGTGCTGGGTGCTCAGTGATCAGGGTGCTGGTTGCTCAGTGCTCGGGGTGCTGGGTGCTCAGGGCTGTGGTGCTGGGTGCTCAGTGCTCAGTGCTCAGGGTGCTGGGTGCTCAGTGCTCAGTGCTCAGGGTGTAGGTTGCTCAGTACTCAGGGTGCTGGGTGCTCAGTACTCAGGGTGCTGGTTGCTCAGTGCTCAGGGTGCTCTGTGCTCATTACTCAGGGTGCTGGGAGCTCAGTGCGCGGGGTGCTGCGTGCTCTGTGCTCAGGGTGATGTGTGCTCAGTGCTCAGGGTGCTGGGTGCTCAGTGCTCAGGGTGCTGGGTGCTCAGTCCTCCGGGTGCTCAGTGCTCAGGGTGCTGGGTGCTCAGTGCTCGGGATCCTCGGTGCTCAGTACTCAAGGTGCTGGGTGCTCAGTGCTCAGGGTGCTGGGTGATCAGTATTCAGCGTGCTGGGTGCTCAGTGCTCGGGGTGCTCGGTGCTCAGTACTCAAGGTGCTGGGTGCTCAGTGCTCAGGGTGCTGGGTGCTCACTCCTCGGGGTGCTCCGTGCTCAGTGCTCAGGGTGCTGGGTCTTCAGTACTCAGGTTGCTCGGTGCTCAGTACTCCGGGTTCTCAGTGCTCAGGGTGCTCAGTGCTCAGTACTCGGGGTGCTGGGTGCTCAGTACTCAGGGTGCTCAGTGCTCAGTACTCGGGGTGCTGGGTGCTCAGTGCTCAGTGTGCTCAGTGCTCAGTGCTCGGGGTGCTGGGTGCTCAGTGCTCGGGGCGCTGGGTGCTCAGTGCTCGAGGTGCTGGTTGCTCAGTACTCAGGGTGCTGTGTGCTCAGTGCTCAGTACTCAGCGTGCTGGGTGCTCAGTGCTCAGAGTGTTGGGTGCTCAGTACTCAGGGTGCTGGGTGCTCAGTGCTCAGTGCTCAGGGTGCTCAGAGCTCAGGGTGCTCAGTGCTCAGGGTGCTGGGTGCTCAGTGCTCGGGGTGCTGGGTGCTCAGTACTCGGGGTGCTCAGTGCTCAGTACTCAGGGTGCTGTGTGCTCAGTACTCTGGGTGCTGGGTGCTCAGTACTCAGGGTGCTGGGTGCTCAGTGCTCGGGGTGCTGGGTGCTCAGTGCTCAGGGTGATCGGTGCTCAGTGCTCAGGGTGCTGGGTGCTCAGTCCTCCGGGTGCTCAGTGCTCAGGGTGCTGGGTGCTCAGTGCTCGGGGTGCTCGGTGCTCAGTACTCAGGGTGCTGAGTGCTCAGTACTCAGGGTGCTGGGTGCTCAGTACTCAGGGTGCTGGGTGCTCAGTACTCAGGGTGCTGGGTGCTCAATGCTCAGGGTGCTGGGTGCTCAGTGCTCAGGGTGCTGGGTGCTCAGTGCTCGGGGTGCTGGGTGCTCAGGGCTGTGGTGCTGGGTGCTCAGTGCTCAGTGCTCAGGGTGCTGGGTGCTCAGTGCTCAGTGCTCAGGGTGCTGGTTGCTCAGAACTCAGGGTGCTGGGTGCTCAGTACTCAGGGTGCTGGGTGCTCAGTGCTCAGGGTGCTCTGTGCTCAGTACTCAGGGTGCTGGGAGCTCAGTGCTCGGGGTGCTGCGTGCTCTGTGCTCAGGGTGCTGGGTGCTCAGTGCTCAGGGTGCTGGGTGCTCAGTGCTCAGGGTGCTGGGTGCTCAGTTCTCCGGGTGCTCAGTGCTCAGGGTGCTGGGTGCTCAGTGCTCGGGGTCCTCGGTGCTCAGTACTCAGGGTGCTGAGTGCTCAGTACTCAGGGTGCTGGGTGCTCAGTACTCATGGTGCTGGGTGCTCAGTACTCAGGGTGCTGGGTGCTCAGTGCTCAGGGTGCTGGGTGCTCAGTGCGCGGGGTGCTGGGTGCTCAGTGCTCAGTGCTCAGGGTGTTGGGTGCTCAGTGCTCAGTGCTCAGGCGTGCTGGGTGCTCAGTACTCAGGGTGCTGGGTGCTCAGTACTCAGGGTGCTGGGTGATCAGTGCTCAGGGTGCTGGGTGCTCAGGACTCTGGGTGTTGGGTGCTCAGTACTCAGGGTGCTGGGTGCTCAGTGCTCGGGGTGCTGGGTGCTCAGTGCTCGGGGTGCTGGGTGCTCAGTGCTCAGGGTGCTGGGTGCTCAGTATTCAGCGTGCTGGGTGCTCAGTGCTCGGGGTGCTCGGTGCTCAGGACTCAAGGTGCTGGGTGCTCAGTGCTCAGGGTGCTGGGTGATCAGTATTCAGCGTGCTGGGTGCTCAGTTCTCGGGGTGCTCGGTGCTCAGTACTCAAGGTGCTGGGTGCTCAGTGCTCAGGGTGCTGGGTGCCCAGTCCTCGGGGTGCTCCGTTCTCAGTGCTCAGGGTGCTTGGTGCTCAGTACTCAGGGTGCTCAGTGCTCAGTAATCAGGGTGCTGGGTGCTCAGTACTCAGGGTGCTGGGTGCTCAGTGCTCAGGGTGCTGGGTGCTCAGTGCTGAGGGTGGTGCTGGGTGCTCAGTACTCAGGGTGCTGGGTGCTCAGTGCTCAGGGTGCTGGGTGCTCAGTACTAAGGTTCCTGGGTACTAAGTATTCAGGGTGCTCGGTGCTCAGTACTCAGGGTGCTGGGTGCTCAGTGCTCAGGGTACTGGGTACTCAGTACTCAGGGTGCTGGGTGCTCAGTACTCAGGGTGCTGGGTGCTCAGTGCTCAGGGTGCTTGGTGCTCAGTGCTCAGGGTGCTGGGTGCTCAGTACTCAGGGTGCTGGGTGCTCAGTGCTCAGGGTGCTGGGTGCTCAGTGCTCGGGGTCCTGGGTGCTCAGTGCTCAGGGTGCTGGGTGCTCAGTACTCAGGGTGCTGGGTGCTCAGTGCTCAGGGTGCTGGGTACTCAGTCCTCAGGGTGCTCAGTGCTCAGGGTGCTGGGTGCTCAGTGCTCGGGGTGCTCGGTGCTCAGTACTCAGGGTGCTGAATGCTCAGTACTCAGGGTGCTGGTTGCTCAGTACTCATGGTGCTGGGTGCTCAGTACTCAGGGTGCTGGGTGCTCAGTGCTCAGGGTGCTGGGTGCTCAGTGCGCGGGGTGCTGGGTGCTCAGTGCTCGGGGTGCTGGGTGCTCAGTGCTCAGTGCTCAGGGTGTTCTGTGCTCAGTGCTCAGTGCTCAGGGTGCTGGTTGCTCAGTACTCAGGGTTCTGGGTGCTCAGTACTCAGGGTGCTGGGTGCTCAGTACTCAGGGTGCTGGGTGCTCAGGACTCTGGGTGTTGGGTGCTCAGTACTCAGGGTGCTGGGTGCTCAGTGCTCGGTGTGCTGGGTGCTCAGTGCTCGGGGTGCTTGGTGCTCAGTGCTCAGGGTGCTGGGTGCTCAATCCTCGGGGTGCTCGGTGCTCAGTACTCAAGGTGCTGGGTGCTCAGTGCTCAGGGTGCTGGGTGCTCACTCCTAGGGGTGCTCCCTGCTCAGTGCTCAGGGTGCTGGGTGTTCAGTACTCAGGTTGCTCGGTGCTCAGTACTCCGGGTTCTCAGTGCTCAGGGTGCTCAGTGCTCAGTACTCGGGGTGCTGGGTGCTCAGTACTCAGGGTGCTCAGTGCTCAGTACTCGGGGTGCTGGGTGCTCAGTGCTCAGTGTGCTCAGTGCTCAGTGCTCGGGGTGCTGGGTGCTCAGTGCTCGGCGCTGGGTGCTCAGTGCTCGAGGTGCTGGTTGCTCAGTACTCAGGGTGCTGTGTGCTCAGTGCTCAGTACTCAGCGTGCTGGGTGCTCAGTGCTCAGAGTGTTGGGTGCTCAGTACTCAGGGTGCTGGGTGCTCAGTGCTCAGTGCTCAGGGTGCTCAGTGCTCAGGGTGCTCAGTGCTCAGGGTGCTGGGTGCTCAGTGCTCGGGGTGCTGGGTGCTCAGTACTCGGGGTGCTGGGTGCTCAGTACTCGGGGTGCTCAGTGCTCAGTACTCAGGGTGCTGGGTGCTCAGTACTCTGGGTGCTGGGTGCTCAGTACTCAGGGTGCTGGGTGCTCAGTGCTCGGGGTGCTGGGTGCTCAGTGCTCAGGGTGATCGGTGCTCAGTGCTCAGGGTGCTGGGTGCTCAGTCCTCCGGGTGCTCAGTGCTCAGGGTGCTGGGTGCTCAGTGCTCGGGGTGCTCGGTGCTCAGTACTCAGGGTGCTGAGTGCTCAGTACTCAGGGTGCTGGGTGCTCAGTACTCAGGGTGCTGGGTGCTCAGTACTCAGGGTGCTGGGTGCTCAATGCTCAGGGTGCTGGGTGCTCAGTGCTCAGGGTGCTGGGTGCTCAGTGCTCAGGGTGCTGGGTGCTCAGTGCTCGGGGTGCTGGGTGCTCAGGGCTGTGGTGCTGGGTGCTCAGTGCTCAGTGCTCAGGGTGCTGGGTGCTCAGTGCTCAGTGCTCAGGGTGCTGGTTGCTCAGTACTCAGGGTGCTGGGTGCTCAGTACTCAGGGTGCTGGGTGCTCAGTGCTCAGGGTGCTCTGTGCTCAGTACTCAGGGTGCTGGGAGCTCAGTGCTCGGGGTGCTGCGTGCTCTGTGCTCAGGGTGCTGGGTGCTCAGTGCTCAGGGTGCTGGGTGCTCAGTACTCAGGGTGCTGGGTGCTCAGTGCTCGGGGTGCTCGGTGCTCAGTACTCAAGGTGCTGGGTGCTCAGTGCTCAGGGTGCTGGGTGCTCAGTCCTCGGGTTGCTCTGTGCTCAGTGATCAGGGTGCTGGGTGCTCAGTACTCAGGGTGCTCGGTGCTCAGTACTCAGGGTTCTCAGTGCTCAGTACTCAGGGTGCTGGGTGCTCAGTGCTCAGGGTGCTGGGTGCTCAGTACCCAGGGTGCTCAGTGCTCAGTACTCGGAGTGCTTGGTGCTCAGTACTCAGGGTGCTCAGTGCTCAGTACTCGGTGTGCTGGGTGCTCAGTGCTCAGGGTGCTCAGTGTTCAGTGCTCGGGGTGCTGGGTGCTCAGTGCTCGGGGCACTGGGTGCTCAGTGCTCGGGGTGCTGGGTGCTCAGTACTCGGGGTGCTGGGTGCTCAGTACTCAGGGTGCTCTGTGCTCAGTACTCAGTACTCAGGGTGCTGGGTGCTCAGTGCTCAGGGTGCTGGGTGCTCAGTAATCTGGGTATTGGGTGCTCAGTACTCATCGTGCTGGGTGCTCCGTGCTCGGGGTGCTGGGTGCTCAGTGCTCGGGGAGCTCGGTGCTCAGTACTCAGGGTGCTGGGTGCTCAGTACTCAGTGCTCGGGGTCCTGGGTGCTCCGTGCTCGGGGTGCTTAGTGCTCAGTAGTCAGGGTGCTGGGTGCTCAGTACTCAGGGTGCTGGGTGCTCATTCTCGGGGTGCTGGGTGCTCAGTCCTCGGGGTGCTCGGTGCTCATTACTCAAGGTGCTGGGTGCTCAGTTCTCAGGGTGCTGGGTGCTCAGTTCTCAGGGTGCTGGGTGCTCAGTGCTCAGGGTGCTGGGTGCTCAGTCTCAGGGTGCTGTGTGCTCAGTGCTCAGGGTGCTGGGTGCGCAGTCCTCAGGGTGCTCAGTGCTCAGGGTGCTGGGTGCTCAGTGCTCGGGGTGCTCGGTGCTCAGTACTCAGAGTGCTGAGTGCTCATTACTCAAGGTGCTGGGTGCTCAGTTCTCAGGGTGCTGGGTGCTCAGTACTCAGGGTGCTGGGTGCTCATTCTCGGGGTGCTGGGTGCTCAGTGCTCGGGGTGCTCGGTGCTCAGTACTCAAGGTGCTGTGTGCTCAGTTCTCAGGGTGCTGGGTGCTCAGTTCTCAGGGTGCTGGGTGCTCAGTGCTCGGGGTGCTCAGTACTCAGTGCTCGGGGTCCTGGGTGCTCCGTGATCGGGGTGATGGGCGCTCAGTGCTCTGGGTGCATAGTGCTCAGTACTCAGGGTGCTGGGTTCTCAGTACTCAGGGTGCTGGGTGCTCATTCTCGGGGTGCTGGGTGCTCAGTGCTCGGGGTGCTGGGTGCTCAGTACTCAGGGTGCTGGGGGCTCAGTACTCGGGGTGCTGGGTGCTCTGTACTCAGGGTGCTGGGTGCTCAGTGCTCGGGGTCCTGGGTGCTCAGTCTCAGGGTGCTGGGTGCTCAGTGCTCAGGGTGCTGGGTGCGCAGTCCTCAGGGTGCTCAGTGCTCAGGGTGCTGGGTGCTCAGTGCTCGGGGTGCTCGGTGCTCAGTACTCAGGGTGCTGAGTGCTCAGTACTCAGGATGCTGGGTGCTCAGTACTCATGGTGCTGGGTGCTCAGTACTCAGGGGGCTGGGTGCTCAGTGCTCAGGGTGCTGGGTGCTCAGTGCTCAGGGTGCTGGGTGCTCAGTGCTCGGTGTGCTGTGTGCTCAGTGCTCGGGGTGATGGGTGCTCAGTGCTCAGTGCTCAGGGTGTTGGGTGCTCAGTGCTCAGTGCTCAGGGTGCTGGGTGCTCAGTACTCAGGGTGCTGGGTGCTCAGTACTCAGGGTGCTGGGTGCTCAGTGCTCAGGGTGCTGGGTGCTCAGTACTCTGGGTGTTGGGTGCTCAGTACTCAGGGTGCTGGGTGCTCAGTGCTCGGGGTGCTGGGTGCTCAGTGCTCAGGGTGCTGTGTGCTCAGTGCTCAGGGTTCTGGGTGCTTAGTACTCAAGGTGCTGGTTGCTCAGTGCTCAGGGTGCTGGGTGCTCAGTCCTCGGGGTGCTCCGTGCTCAGTGCTCAGGGTGCTGGGTGCTCAGTACTCAGGGTACTCGGTGCTCAGTACTCAGGGTTCTCAGTGCTCAGTGCTCAGGGTGCTGGGTGCTCAGTGCTCGGGGTGCTCGGTGCTCAGTACTCAAGGTGCTGGGTGCTCAGTGCTCAGGGTGCTGGATGCTCAGTCCTCGGGGTGCTCCGTGCTCAGTGCTCAGGGTGCTGGGTGCTCAGTACTCAGGGTGCTGGGTGCTCAGTGCTCGGGGTGCTCGGTGCTCAGTACTCAAGGTGCTGGGTGCTCAGTGCTCAGGGTGCTGGGTGCTCAGTCCTCGGGGTGCTCCGTGCTCAGTGATCAGGGTGCTGGGTGCTCAGTACTCAGGGTGCTCAGTGTTCAGTACTCAGGGTTCTCAGTGCTCAGTACTCAGGGTGCTGGGTGCTCAGTGCTCAGGGTGCTGGGTGCTCAGTACTCAGGGTGCTCAGTGCTCAGTACTCGGGGTGCTGGGTGCTCAGTGCTCAGTACTCAGCGTGCTGGCTGCTCAGTGCTCGGGGTGCTGGGTCCTCAGTGCTCAGGGTGCTGGGTGCTCAGTGCTCAGGGTGCTGGGTGCTCAGTCCTCGGGGTGCTCAGTGCTCAGTGCTCGGGGTGCTGGGTGCTCAGTACTCAGGGTGCTCGGTGCTCAGTACTAAGGGTGCTCAGTGCTCAGTACTCAGGTTGCTCAGTGCTCAGTGCTTGGGGTGCTGGGTGCTCAGTACTCAGGGTGCTGGGTGCTCAGTACTCAGGGTGCTGGGTGCTCAGTGCTGTGTACTCAGCGTGCTGGGTGCTCAGTGCTCGGGGTGCTGGGTCCTCAGTGCTCAGGGTGCTGGGTGCTCAGTACTCAGGGTGCTGGGTGCTCAGTGCTCGGGGTGCTGGGTCCTCAGTGCTCAGGGTGCTGGGTGCTCAGTGCTCGCGGTGCTGGGTGCTCAGTACTCAGGGTGCTAAGTGCTCAGTACTCGGGTTGCTTGGTGCTCAGTACTCAGGGGGCTAGGTGCTCAGTACTCGGGGTGCTGGGTGCTCAGTGCTCAGGGTGCTCAGTGCTCAGTGCTCGGGGTGCTGTGTGCTCAGTGCTCGGGGCGCTGGGTGTTCAGTGCTCGGGGTGCTGGGTGCTCAGTACTCGGCGTGCTGGGTGCTCAGTGCTCAGGGTGCTCATTGCTCAGTACTCAGTGCTCAGGGTGCTCAGTGCTCAGGGTGCTGGGTGTTCAGTACTCAGGGTGCTGGGTGCTCAGTGCTCAGGGTGCTGGGTGCTCAGTACTCTGGGTGTTGGGTGCTCAGTACTCAGGGTGCTTTGTGCTCCGTGCTCGGGGTGCTGGGTGCTCAGTGCTCAGGGTGCTGGGTGCTCAGTGCTCAGGGTGCTGGGTGCTCAGTACTCAGCGTGCTGGGTGCTTAGTGCTCGAGGTGCTCGGTGCTCAGTACTCAAGGTGCTGGGTGCTCAGTGCTCAGGGTGCTGGGTGCTCAGTCCTCGGGGTGCTCCGTGCTCAGGGTGCTGGGTGCTCAGTGCTCAGGGTGCTGGGTGCTCAGTGCTCGGGGTGCTGGGTGCTGAGTGCTCAGGGTGCTGGGTGCTCAGTGCTCGGGGTGCTCGGTGCTCAGTGCTCAGGGCCCTGGGTGCTCAGTACTCACGGTGCTGGGTGCTCAGTGCTCAGGGTGCTGGGTGCTCAGTGCTCGGGGTGCTGGGTGATCAGTGCTCAGAGTGTTGGGTGCTCAGTACTCAGGGTGCTGGGTGCTCAGTGCTCAGTGCTCAGGGTGCTCAGTGCTCAGGGTGCTCAGTGCTCAGGGTGCTGGGTGCTCAGTGCTCGGGGTGCTCGGTGCTCAGTACTCAGGGTTCTCAGTGCTCAGTACTCAGGGTGCTGGGTGCTCAGTGCTCAGGGTGCTGGGTGCTCAGTACCCAGGGTGCTCAGTGCTCAGTACTCGGAGTGCTTGGTGCTCAGTACTCAGGGTGCTCAGTGCTCAGTACTCGGTGTGCTGGGTGCTCAGTGCTCAGGGTGCTCAGTGTTCAGTGCTCGGGGTGCTGGGTGCTCAGTGCTCGGGGCGCTGGGTGCTCAGTACTCAGGGTGCTCTGTGCTCAGTACTCAGTACTCAGGGTGCTGGGTGCTCAGTGCTCAGGGTGCTGGGTGCTCAGTAATCTGGGTATTGGGTGCTCAGTACTCAGCGTGCTGGGTGCTCAGTGCTCAGGGTGCTGGGTGCTCAGTGCTCAGGGTGATCGGTGCTCAGTGCTCAGGGTGCTGGGTGCTCAGTCCTCCGGGTGCTCAGTGCTCAGGGTGCTGGGTGCTCAGTGCTCGGGGTGCTCGATGCTCAGTACTCAGGGTGCTGAGTGCTCAGTACTCAGGGTGCTGGGTGCTCAGTACTCAGGGTGCTGGGTGCTCAGTACTCAGGGTGCTGGGTGCTCAATGCTCAGGGTGCTGGGTGCTCAGTGATCAGGGTGCTGGTTGCTCAGTGCTCGGGGTGCTGGGTGCTCAGGGCTGTGGTGCTGGGTGCTCAGTGCTCAGTGCTCAGGGTGCTGGGTGCTCAGTGCTCAGTGCTCAGGGTGTAGGTTGCTCAGTACTCAGGGTGCTGGTTGCTCAGTGCTCAGGGTGCTCTGTGCTCATTACTCAGGGTGCTGGGAGCTCAGTGCGCGGGGTGCTGCGTGCTCTGTGCTCAGGGTGATGTTTGCTCAGTGCTCAGGGTGCTGGGTGCTCATTGCTCAGGGTGCTGGGTGCTCAGTCCTCCGGGTGCTCAGTGCTCAGGGTGCTGGGTGCTCAGTGCTCGGGATCCTCGGTGCTCAGTACTCAAGGTGCTGGGTGCTCAGTGCTCAGGGTGCTGGGTGATCAGTATTCAGCGTGCTGGGTGCTCAGTGCTCGGGGTGCTCGGTGCTCAGTACTCAAGGTGCTGGGTGCTCAGTGCTCAGGGTGCTGGGTGCTCACTCCTCGGGGTGCTCCGTGCTCAGTGCTCAGGGTGCTCAGTGTTCAGTGCTCGGGGTGCTGGGTGCTCAGTGCTCGGGGCGCTGGGTGCTCAGTACTCAGGGTGCTCTGTGCTCAGTACTCAGTACTCAGGGTGCTGGGTGCTCAGTGCTCAGGGTGCTGGGTGCTCAGTAATCTGGGTATTGGGTGCTCAGTACTCAGCGTGCTGGGTGCTCAGTGCTCAGGGTGCTGGGTGCTCAGTGCTCAGGGTGATCGGTGCTCAGTGCTCAGGGTGCTGGGTGCTCAGTCCTCCGGGTGCTCAGTGCTCAGGGTGCTGGGTGCTCAGTGCTCGGGGTGCTCGATGCTCAGTACTCAGGGTGCTGAGTGCTCAGTACTCAGGGTGCTGGGTGCTCAGTACTCAGGGTGCTGGGTGCTCAGTACTCAGGGTGCTGGGTGCTCAATGCTCAGGGTGCTGGGTGCTCAGTGATCAGGGTGCTGGTTGCTCAGTGCTCGGGGTGCTGGGTGCTCAGGGCTGTGGTGCTGGGTGCTCAGTGCTCAGTGCTCAGGGTGCTGGGTGCTCAGTGCTCAGTGCTCAGGGTGTAGGTTGCTCAGTACTCAGGGTGCTGGTTGCTCAGTGCTCAGGGTGCTCTGTGCTCATTACTCAGGGTGCTGGGAGCTCAGTGCGCGGGGTGCTGCGTGCTCTGTGCTCAGGGTGATGTGTGCTCAGTGCTCAGGGTGCTGGGTGCTCATTGCTCAGGGTGCTGGGTGCTCAGTCCTCCGGGTGCTCAGTGCTCAGGGTGCTGGGTGCTCAGTGCTCGGGATCCTCGGTGCTCAGTACTCAAGGTGCTGGGTGCTCAGTGCTCAGGGTGCTGGGTGATCAGTATTCAGCGTGCTGGGTGCTCAGTGCTCGGGGTGCTCGGTGCTCAGTACTCAAGGTGCTGGGTGCTCAGTGCTCAGGGTGCTGGGTGCTCACTCCTCGGGGTGCTCCGTGCTCAGTGCTCAGGGTGCTGGTTGTTCAGTACTCAGGTTGCTCGGTGCTCAGTACTCCGGGTTCTCAGTGCTCAGGGTGCTCAGTGCTCAGTACTCGGGGTGCTGGATGCTCAGTACTCAGGGTGCTCAGTGCTCAGTACTCGGGGTGCTGGGTGCTCAGTGCTCAGTGTGCTCAGTGCTCAGTGCTCGGGGTGCTGGGTGCTCAGTGCTCGGGGCGCTGGGTGCTCAGTGCTCGAGGTGCTGGTTGCTCAGTACTCAGGGTGCTGTGTGCTCAGTGCTCAGTACTCAGCGTGCTGGGTGCTCAGTGCTCAGAGTGTTGGGTGCTCAGTACTCAGGGTGCTGGGTGCTCAGTGCTCAGTGCTCAGGGTGCTCAGAGCTCAGGGTGCTCAGTACTCAGGGGGCTGGGTGCTCAGTGCTCAGGGTGCTGGGTGCTCAGTGCTCAGGGTGCTGGGTGCTCAGTGCTCGGGGTGCTGTGTGCTCAGTGCTCGGGGTGATGGGTGCTCAGTGCTCAGTGCTCAGGGTGTTGGGTGCTCAGTGCTCAGTGCTCAGGGTGCTGGGTGCTCAGTACTCAGGGTGCTGGGTGCTCAGTACTCAGGGTGCTGGGTGCTCAGTGCTCAGGGTGCTGGGTGCTCAGTACTCTGGGTGTTGGGTGCTCAGTACTCAGGGTGCTGGGTGCTCAGTGCTCGGGGTGCTGGGTGCTCAGTGCTCAGGGTGCTGTGTGCTCAGTGCTCAGGGTTCTGGGTGCTTAGTACTCAAGGTGCTGGTTGCTCAGTGCTCAGGGTGCTGGGTGCTCAGTCCTCGGGGTGCTCCGTGCTCAGTGCTCAGGGTGCTGGGTGCTCAGTACTCAGGGTACTCGGTGCTCAGTACTCAGGGTTCTCAGTGCTCAGTGCTCAGGGTGCTGGGTGCTCAGTGCTCGGGGTGCTCGGTGCTCAGTACTCAAGGTGCTGGGTGCTCAGTGCTCAGGGTGCTGGATGCTCAGTCCTCGGGGTGCTCCGTGCTCAGTGCTCAGGGTGCTGGGTGCTCAGTACTCAGGGTGCTGGGTGCTCAGTGCTCGGGGTGCTCGGTGCTCAGTACTCAAGGTGCTGGGTGCTCAGTGCTCAGGGTGCTGGGTGCTCAGTCCTCGGGGTGCTCCGTGCTCAGTGATCAGGGTGCTGGGTGCTCAGTACTCAGGGTGCTCAGTGTTCAGTACTCAGGGTTCTCAGTGCTCAGTACTCAGGGTGCTGGGTGCTCAGTGCTCAGGGTGCTGGGTGCTCAGTACTCAGGGTGCTCAGTGCTCAGTACTCGGGGTGCTGGGTGCTCAGTGCTCAGTACTCAGCGTGCTGGCTGCTCAGTGCTCGGGGTGCTGGGTCCTCAGTGCTCAGGGTGCTGGGTGCTCAGTGCTCAGGGTGCTGGGTGCTCAGTCCTCGGGGTGCTCAGTGCTCAGTGCTCGGGGTGCTGGGTGCTCAGTACTCAGGGTGCTCGGTGCTCAGTACTAAGGGTGCTCAGTGCTCAGTACTCAGGTTGCTCAGTGCTCAGTGCTTGGGGTGCTGGGTGCTCAGTACTCAGGGTGCTGGGTGCTCAGTACTCAGGGTGCTGGGTGCTCAGTGCTGTGTACTCAGCGTGCTGGGTGCTCAGTGCTCGGGGTGCTGGGTCCTCAGTGCTCAGGGTGCTGGGTGCTCAGTACTCAGGGTGCTGGGTGCTCAGTGCTCGGGGTGCTGGGTCCTCAGTGCTCAGGGTGCTGGGTGCTCAGTGCTCGGGGTGCTGGGTGCTCAGTACTCAGGGTGCTAAGTGCTCAGTACTCGGGTTGCTTGGTGCTCAGTACTCAGGGGGCTAGGTGCTCAGTACTCGGGGTGCTGGGTGCTCAGTGCTCAGGGTGCTCAGTGCTCAGTGCTCGGGGTGCTGTGTGCTCAGTGCTCGGGGCGCTGGGTGTTCAGTGCTCGGGGTGCTGGGTGCTCAGTACTCGGCGTGCTGGGTGCTCAGTGCTCAGGGTGCTCATTGCTCAGTACTCAGTGCTCAGGGTGCTCAGTGCTCAGGGTGCTGGGTGTTCAGTACTCAGGGTGCTGGGTGCTCAGTGCTCAGGGTGCTGGGTGCTCAGTACTCTGGGTGTTGGGTGCTCAGTACTCAGGGTGCTTTGTGCTCCGTGCTCGGGGTGCTGGGTGCTCAGTGCTCAGGGTGCTGGGTGCTCAGTGCTCAGGGTGCTGGGTGCTCAGTACTCAGCGTGCTGGGTGCTTAGTGCTCGAGGTGCTCGGTGCTCAGTACTCAAGGTGCTGGGTGCTCAGTGCTCAGGGTGCTGGGTGCTCAGTCCTCGGGGTGCTCCGTGCTCAGGGTGCTGGGTGCTCAGTGCTCAGGGTGCTGGGTGCTCAGTGCTCGGGGTGCTGGGTGCTGAGTGCTCAGGGTGCTGGGTGCTCAGTGCTCGGGGTGCTCGGTGCTCAGTGCTCAGGGCCCTGGGTGCTCAGTACTCACGGTGCTGGGTGCTCAGTGCTCAGGGTGCTGGGTGCTCAGTGCTCGGGGTGCTGGGTGCTCAGTGCTCAGAGTGTTGGGTGCTCAGTACTCAGGGTGCTGGGTGCTCAGTGCTCAGTGCTCAGGGTGCTCAGTGCTCAGGGTGCTCAGTGCTCAGGGTGCTGGGTGCTCAGTGCTCGGGGTGCTCGGTGCTCAGTACTCAGGGTTCTCAGTGCTCAGTACTCAGGGTGCTGGGTGCTCAGTGCTCAGGGTGCTGGGTGCTCAGTACCCAGGGTGCTCAGTGCTCAGTACTCGGAGTGCTTGGTGCTCAGTACTCAGGGTGCTCAGTGCTCAGTACTCGGTGTGCTGGGTGCTCAGTGCTCAGGGTGCTCAGTGTTCAGTGCTCGGGGTGCTGGGTGCTCAGTGCTCGGGGCGCTGGGTGCTCAGTACTCAGGGTGCTCTGTGCTCAGTACTCAGTACTCAGGGTGCTGGGTGCTCAGTGCTCAGGGTGCTGGGTGCTCAGTGCTCGGGGTGCTGGGTGCTCAGGGCTGTGGTGCTGGGTGCTCAGTGCTCAGTGCTCAGGGTGCTGGGTGCTCAGTGCTCAGTGCTCAGGGTGCTGGTTGCTCAGTACTCAGGGTGCTGGGTGCTCAGTACTCAGGGTGCTGGGTGCTCAGTGCTCAGGGTGCTCTGTGCTCAGTACTCAGGGTGCTGGGAGCTCAGTGCTCGGGGTGCTGCGTGCTCTGTGCTCAGGGTGCTGGGTGCTCAGTGCTCAGGGTGCTGGGTGCTCAGTACTCAGGGTGCTGGGTGCTCAGTGCTCGGGGTGCTCGGTGCTCAGTACTCAAGGTGCTGGGTGCTCAGTGCTCAGGGTGCTGGGTGCTCAGTCCTCGGGTTGCTCTGTGCTCAGTGATCAGGGTGCTGGGTGCTCAGTACTCAGGGTGCTCGGTGCTCAGTACTCAGGGTTCTCAGTGCTCAGTACTCAGGGTGCTGGGTGCTCAGTGCTCAGGGTGCTGGGTGCTCAGTACCCAGGGTGCTCAGTGCTCAGTACTCGGAGTGCTTGGTGCTCAGTACTCAGGGTGCTCAGTGCTCAGTACTCGGTGTGCTGGGTGCTCAGTGCTCAGGGTGCTCAGTGTTCAGTGCTCGGGGTGCTGGGTGCTCAGTGCTCGGGGCACTGGGTGCTCAGTGCTCGGGGTGCTGGGTGCTCAGTACTCGGGGTGCTGGGTGCTCAGTACTCAGGGTGCTCTGTGCTCAGTACTCAGTACTCAGGGTGCTGGGTGCTCAGTGCTCAGGGTGCTGGGTGCTCAGTAATCTGGGTATTGGGTGCTCAGTACTCATCGTGCTGGGTGCTCCGTGCTCGGGGTGCTGGGTGCTCAGTGCTCGGGGAGCTCGGTGCTCAGTACTCAGGGTGCTGGGTGCTCAGTACTCAGTGCTCGGGGTCCTGGGTGCTCCGTGCTCGGGGTGCTTAGTGCTCAGTAGTCAGGGTGCTGGGTGCTCAGTACTCAGGGTGCTGGGTGCTCATTCTCGGGGTGCTGGGTGCTCAGTGCTCGGGGTGCTCGGTGCTCATTACTCAAGGTGCTGGGTGCTCAGTTCTCAGGGTGCTGGGTGCTCAGTTCTCAGGGTGCTGGGTGCTCAGTGCTCAGGGTGCTGGGTGCTCAGTCTCAGGGTGCTGTGTGCTCAGTGCTCAGGGTGCTGGGTGCGCAGTCCTCAGGGTGCTCAGTGCTCAGGGTGCTGGGTGCTCAGTGCTCGGGGTGCTCGGTGCTCAGTACTCAGAGTGCTGAGTGCTCATTACTCAAGGTGCTGGGTGCTCAGTTCTCAGGGTGCTGGGTGCTCAGTACTCAGGGTGCTGGGTGCTCATTCTCGGGGTGCTGGGTGCTCAGTGCTCGGGGTGCTCGGTGCTCAGTACTCAAGGTGCTGTGTGCTCAGTTCTCAGGGTGCTGGGTGCTCAGTTCTCAGGGTGCTGGGTGCTCAGTGCTCGGGGTGCTCAGTACTCAGTGCTCGGGGTCCTGGGTGCTCCGTGATCGGGGTGATGGGCGCTCAGTGCTCTGGGTGCATAGTGCTCAGTACTCAGGGTGCTGGGTTCTCAGTACTCAGGGTGCTGGGTGCTCATTCTCGGGGTGCTGGGTGCTCAGTGCTCGGGGTGCTGGGTGCTCAGTACTCAGGGTGCTGGGGGCTCAGTACTCGGGGTGCTGGGTGCTCTGTACTCAGGGTGCTGGGTGCTCAGTGCTCGGGGTCCTGGGTGCTCAGTCTCAGGGTGCTGGGTGCTCAGTGCTCAGGGTGCTGGGTGCGCAGTCCTCAGGGTGCTCAGTGCTCAGGGTGCTGGGTGCTCAGTGCTCGGGGTGCTCGGTGCTCAGTACTCAGGGTGCTGAGTGCTCAGTACTCAGGATGCTGGGTGCTCAGTACTCATGGTGCTGGGTGCTCAGTACTCAGGGGGCTGGGTGCTCAGTGCTCAGGGTGCTGGGTGCTCAGTGCTCAGGGTGCTGGGTGCTCAGTGCTCGGGGTGCTGTGTGCTCAGTGCTCGGGGTGATGGGTGCTCAGTGCTCAGTGCTCAGGGTGTTGGGTGCTCAGTGCTCAGTGCTCAGGGTGCTGGGTGCTCAGTACTCAGGGTGCTGGGTGCTCAGTACTCAGGGTGCTGGGTGCTCAGTGCTCAGGGTGCTGGGTGCTCAGTACTCTGGGTGTTGGGTGCTCAGTACTCAGGGTGCTGGGTGCTCAGTGCTCGGGGTGCTGGGTGCTCAGTGCTCAGGGTGCTGTGTGCTCAGTGCTCAGGGTTCTGGGTGCTTAGTACTCAAGGTGCTGGTTGCTCAGTGCTCAGGGTGCTGGGTGCTCAGTCCTCGGGGTGCTCCGTGCTCAGTGCTCAGGGTGCTGGGTGCTCAGTACTCAGGGTACTCGGTGCTCAGTACTCAGGGTTCTCAGTGCTCAGTGCTCAGGGTGCTGGGTGCTCAGTGCTCGGGGTGCTCGGTGCTCAGTACTCAAGGTGCTGGGTGCTCAGTGCTCAGGGTGCTGGATGCTCAGTCCTCGGGGTGCTCCGTGCTCAGTGCTCAGGGTGCTGGGTGCTCAGTACTCAGGGTGCTGGGTGCTCAGTGCTCGGGGTGCTCGGTGCTCAGTACTCAAGGTGCTGGGTGCTCAGTGCTCAGGGTGCTGGGTGCTCAGTCCTCGGGGTGCTCCGTGCTCAGTGATCAGGGTGCTGGGTGCTCAGTACTCAGGGTGCTCAGTGTTCAGTACTCAGGGTTCTCAGTGCTCAGTACTCAGGGTGCTGGGTGCTCAGTGCTCAGGGTGCTGGGTGCTCAGTACTCAGGGTGCTCAGTGCTCAGTACTCGGGGTGCTGGGTGCTCAGTGCTCAGTACTCAGCGTGCTGGCTGCTCAGTGCTCGGGGTGCTGGGTCCTCAGTGCTCAGGGTGCTGGGTGCTCAGTGCTCAGGGTGCTGGGTGCTCAGTCCTCGGGGTGCTCAGTGCTCAGTGCTCGGGGTGCTGGGTGCTCAGTACTCAGGGTGCTCGGTGCTCAGTACTAAGGGTGCTCAGTGCTCAGTACTCAGGTTGCTCAGTGCTCAGTGCTTGGGGTGCTGGGTGCTCAGTACTCAGGGTGCTGGGTGCTCAGTACTCAGGGTGCTGGGTGCTCAGTGCTGTGTACTCAGCGTGCTGGGTGCTCAGTGCTCGGGGTGCTGGGTCCTCAGTGCTCAGGGTGCTGGGTGCTCAGTACTCAGGGTGCTGGGTGCTCAGTGCTCGGGGTGCTGGGTCCTCAGTGCTCAGGGTGCTGGGTGCTCAGTGCTCGGGGTGCTGGGTGCTCAGTACTCAGGGTGCTAAGTGCTCAGTACTCGGGTTGCTTGGTGCTCAGTACTCAGGGGGCTAGGTGCTCAGTACTCGGGGTGCTGGGTGCTCAGTGCTCAGGGTGCTCAGTGCTCAGTGCTCGGGGTGCTGTGTGCTCAGTGCTCGGGGCGCTGGGTGTTCAGTGCTCGGGGTGCTGGGTGCTCAGTACTCGGCGTGCTGGGTGCTCAGTGCTCAGGGTGCTCATTGCTCAGTACTCAGTGCTCAGGGTGCTCAGTGCTCAGGGTGCTGGGTGTTCAGTACTCAGGGTGCTGGGTGCTCAGTGCTCAGGGTGCTGGGTGCTCAGTACTCTGGGTGTTGGGTGCTCAGTACTCAGGGTGCTTTGTGCTCCGTGCTCGGGGTGCTGGGTGCTCAGTGCTCAGGGTGCTGGGTGCTCAGTGCTCAGGGTGCTGGGTGCTCAGTACTCAGCGTGCTGGGTGCTTAGTGCTCGAGGTGCTCGGTGCTCAGTACTCAAGGTGCTGGGTGCTCAGTGCTCAGGGTGCTGGGTGCTCAGTCCTCGGGGTGCTCCGTGCTCAGGGTGCTGGGTGCTCAGTGCTCAGGGTGCTGGGTGCTCAGTGCTCGGGGTGCTGGGTGCTGAGTGCTCAGGGTGCTGGGTGCTCAGTGCTCGGGGTGCTCGGTGCTCAGTGCTCAGGGCCCTGGGTGCTCAGTACTCACGGTGCTGGGTGCTCAGTGCTCAGGGTGCTGGGTGCTCAGTGCTCGGGGTGCTGGGTGCTCAGTGCTCAGAGTGTTGGGTGCTCAGTACTCAGGGTGCTGGGTGCTCAGTGCTCAGTGCTCAGGGTGCTCAGTGCTCAGGGTGCTCAGTGCTCAGGGTGCTGGGTGCTCAGTGCTCGGGGTGCTCGGTGCTCAGTACTCAGGGTTCTCAGTGCTCAGTACTCAGGGTGCTGGGTGCTCAGTGCTCAGGGTGCTGGGTGCTCAGTACCCAGGGTGCTCAGTGCTCAGTACTCGGAGTGCTTGGTGCTCAGTACTCAGGGTGCTCAGTGCTCAGTACTCGGTGTGCTGGGTGCTCAGTGCTCAGGGTGCTCAGTGTTCAGTGCTCGGGGTGCTGGGTGCTCAGTGCTCGGGGCGCTGGGTGCTCAGTACTCAGGGTGCTCTGTGCTCAGTACTCAGTACTCAGGGTGCTGGGTGCTCAGTGCTCAGGGTGCTGGGTGCTCAGTAATCTGGGTATTGGGTGCTCAGTACTCAGCGTGCTGGGTGCTCAGTGCTCGGGGTGCTGGGTGCTCAGTGCTCAGGGTGATCGGTGCTCAGTGCTCAGGGTGCTGGGTGCTCAGTCCTCCGGGTGCTCAGTGCTCAGGGTGCTGGGTGCTCAGTGCTCGGGGTGCTCGATGCTCAGTACTCAGGGTGCTGAGTGCTCAGTACTCAGGGTGCTGGGTGCTCAGTACTCAGGGTGCTGGGTGCTCAGTACTCAGGGTGCTGGGTGCTCAATGCTCAGGGTGCTGGGTGCTCAGTGATCAGGGTGCTGGTTGCTCAGTGCTCGGGGTGCTGGGTGCTCAGGGCTGTGGTGCTGGGTGCTCAGTGCTCAGTGCTCAGGGTGCTGGGTGCTCAGTGCTCAGTGCTCAGGGTGTAGGTTGCTCAGTACTCAGGGTGCTGGTTGCTCAGTGCTCAGGGTGCTCTGTGCTCATTACTCAGGGTGCTGGGAGCTCAGTGCGCGGGGTGCTGCGTGCTCTGTGCTCAGGGTGATGTGTGCTCAGTGCTCAGGGTGCTGGGTGCTCAGTGCTCAGGGTGCTGGGTGCTCAGTCCTCCGGGTGCTCAGTGCTCAGGGTGCTGGGTGCTCAGTGCTCGGGATCCTCGGTGCTCAGTACTCAAGGTGCTGGGTGCTCAGTGCTCAGGGTGCTGGGTGATCAGTATTCAGCGTGCTGGGTGCTCAGTGCTCGGGGTGCTCGGTGCTCAGTACTCAAGGTGCTGGGTGCTCAGTGCTCAGGGTGCTGGGTGCTCACTCCTCGGGGTGCTCCGTGCTCAGTGCTCAGGGTGCTGGGTGTTCAGTACTCAGGTTGCTCGGTGCTCAGTACTCCGGGTTCTCAGTGCTCAGGGTGCTCAGTGCTCAGTACTCGGGGTGCTGGATGCTCAGTACTCAGGGTGCTCAGTGCTCAGTACTCGGGGTGCTGGGTGCTCAGTGCTCAGTGTGCTCAGTGCTCAGTGCTCGGGGTGCTGGGTGCTCAGTGCTCGGGGCGCTGGGTGCTCAGTGCTCGAGGTGCTGGTTGCTCAGTACTCAGGGTGCTGTGTGCTCAGTGCTCAGTACTCAGCGTGCTGGGTGCTCAGTGCTCAGAGTGTTGGGTGCTCAGTACTCAGGGTGCTGGGTGCTCAGTGCTCAGTGCTCAGGGTGCTCAGAGCTCAGGGTGCTCAGTACTCAGGGGGCTGGGTGCTCAGTGCTCAGGGTGCTGGGTGCTCAGTGCTCAGGGTGCTGGGTGCTCAGTGCTCGGGGTGCTGTGTGCTCAGTGCTC
Source organism: Microtus oregoni (assembly GCF_018167655.1). Taxonomy (NCBI): domain Eukaryota; kingdom Metazoa; phylum Chordata; class Mammalia; order Rodentia; family Cricetidae; genus Microtus; species Microtus oregoni. The sequence continues at coordinate 10,553 of NW_024544044.1, read as the reverse complement.
GGGGTGATGGGTGCTCAGTGCTCAGTGCTCAGGGTGTTGGGTGCTCAGTGCTCAGTGCTCAGGGTGCTGGGTGCTCAGTACTCAGGGTGCTGGGTGCTCAGTACTCAGGGTGCTGGGTGCTCAGTGCTCAGGGTGCTGGGTGCTCAGTACTCTGGGTGTTGGGTGCTCAGTACTCAGGGTGCTGGGTGCTCAGTGCTCGGGGTGCTGGGTGCTCAGTGCTCAGGGTGCTGTGTGCTCAGTGCTCAGGGTTCTGGGTGCTTAGTACTCAAGGTGCTGGTTGCTCAGTGCTCAGGGTGCTGGGTGCTCAGTCCTCGGGGTGCTCCGTGCTCAGTGCTCAGGGTGCTGGGTGCTCAGTACTCAGGGTACTCGGTGCTCAGTACTCAGGGTTCTCAGTGCTCAGTGCTCAGGGTGCTGGGTGCTCAGTGCTCGGGGTGCTCGGTGCTCAGTACTCAAGGTGCTGGGTGCTCAGTGCTCAGGGTGCTGGATGCTCAGTCCTCGGGGTGCTCCGTGCTCAGTGCTCAGGGTGCTGGGTGCTCAGTACTCAGGGTGCTGGGTGCTCAGTGCTCGGGGTGCTCGGTGCTCAGTACTCAAGGTGCTGGGTGCTCAGTGCTCAGGGTGCTGGGTGCTCAGTCCTCGGGGTGCTCCGTGCTCAGTGATCAGGGTGCTGGGTGCTCAGTACTCAGGGTGCTCAGTGTTCAGTACTCAGGGTTCTCAGTGCTCAGTACTCAGGGTGCTGGGTGCTCAGTGCTCAGGGTGCTGGGTGCTCAGTACTCAGGGTGCTCAGTGCTCAGTACTCGGGGTGCTGGGTGCTCAGTGCTCAGTACTCAGCGTGCTGGCTGCTCAGTGCTCGGGGTGCTGGGTCCTCAGTGCTCAGGGTGCTGGGTGCTCAGTGCTCAGGGTGCTGGGTGCTCAGTCCTCGGGGTGCTCAGTGCTCAGTGCTCGGGGTGCTGGGTGCTCAGTACTCAGGGTGCTCGGTGCTCAGTACTAAGGGTGCTCAGTGCTCAGTACTCAGGTTGCTCAGTGCTCAGTGCTTGGGGTACTGGGTGCTCAGTACTCAGGGTGCTGGGTGCTCAGTACTCAGGGTGCTGGGTGCTCAGTGCTGTGTACTCAGCGTGCTGGGTGCTCAGTGCTCGGGGTGCTAGGTCCTCAGTGCTCAGGGTGCTGGGTGCTCAGTACTCAGGGTGCTGGGTGCTCAGTGCTCGGGGTGCTGGGTCCTCAGTGCTCAGGGTGCTGGGTGCTCAGTGCTCGGGGTGCTGGGTGCTCAGTACTCAGGGTGCTAAGTGCTCAGTACTCGGGTTGCTTGGTGCTCAGTACTCAGGGGGCTAGGTGCTCAGTACTCGGGGTGCTGGGTGCTCAGTGCTCAGGGTGCTCAGTGCTCAGTGCTCGGGGTGCTGTGTGCTCAGTGCTCGGGGCGCTGGGTGTTCAGTGCTCGGGGTGCTGGGTGCTCAGTACTCGGCGTGCTGGGTGCTCAGTGCTCAGGGTGCTCATTGCTCAGTACTCAGTGCTCAGGGTGCTCAGTGCTCAGGGTGCTGGGTGTTCAGTACTCAGGGTGCTGGGTGCTCAGTGCTCAGGGTGCTGGGTGCTCAGTACTCTGGGTGTTGGGTGCTCAGTACTCAGGGTGCTTTGTGCTCCGTGCTCGGGGTGCTGGGTGCTCAGTGCTCAGGGTGCTGGGTGCTCAGTGCTCAGGGTGCTGGGTGCTCAGTACTCAGCGTGCTGGGTGCTTAGTGCTCGAGGTGCTCGGTGCTCAGTACTCAAGGTGCTGGGTGCTCAGTGCTCAGGGTGCTGGGTGCTCAGTCCTCGGGGTGCTCCGTGCTCAGGGTGCTGGGTGCTCAGTGCTCAGGGTGCTGGGTGCTCAGTGCTCGGGGTGCTGGGTGCTGAGTGCTCAGGGTGCTGGGTGCTCAGTGCTCGGGGTGCTCGGTGCTCAGTGCTCAGGGCCCTGGGTGCTCAGTACTCACGGTGCTGGGTGCTCAGTGCTCAGGGTGCTGGGTGCTCAGTGCTCGGGGTGCTGGGTGCTCAGTGCTCAGAGTGTTGGGTGCTCAGTACTCAGGGTGCTGGGTGCTCAGTGCTCAGTGCTCAGGGTGCTCAGTGCTCAGGGTGCTCAGTGCTCAGGGTGCTGGGTGCTCAGTGCTCGGGGTGCTCGGTGCTCAGTACTCAGGGTTCTCAGTGCTCAGTACTCAGGGTGCTGGGTGCTCAGTGCTCAGGGTGCTGGGTGCTCAGTACCCAGGGTGCTCAGTGCTCAGTACTCGGAGTGCTTGGTGCTCAGTACTCAGGGTGCTCAGTGCTCAGTACTCGGTGTGCTGGGTGCTCAGTGCTCAGGGTGCTCAGTGTTCAGTGCTCGGGGTGCTGGGTGCTCAGTGCTCGGGGCGCTGGGTGCTCAGTACTCAGGGTGCTCTGTGCTCAGTACTCAGTACTCAGGGTGCTGGGTGCTCAGTGCTCAGGGTGCTGGGTGCTCAGTAATCTGGGTATTGGGTGCTCAGTACTCAGCGTGCTGGGTGCTCAGTGCTCGGGGTGCTGGGTGCTCAGTGCTCAGGGTGATCGGTGCTCAGTGCTCAGGGTGCTGGGTGCTCAGTCCTCCGGGTGCTCAGTGCTCAGGGTGCTGGGTGCTCAGTGCTCGGGGTGCTCGATGCTCAGTACTCAGGGTGCTGAGTGCTCAGTACTCAGGGTGCTGGGTGCTCAGTACTCAGGGTGCTGGGTGCTCAGTAATCAGGGTGCTGGGTGCTCAATGCTCAGGGTGCTGGGTGCTCAGTGATCAGGGTGCTGGTTGCTCAGTGCTCGGGGTGCTGGGTGCTCAGGGCTGTGGTGCTGGGTGCTCAGTGCTCAGTGCTCAGGGTGCTGGGTGCTCAGTGCTCAGTGCTCAGGGTGTAGGTTGCTCAGTACTCAGGGTGCTGGTTGCTCAGTGCTCAGGGTGCTCTGTGCTCATTACTCAGGGTGCTGGGAGCTCAGTGCGCGGGGTGCTGCGTGCTCTGTGCTCAGGGTGATGTGTGCTCAGTGCTCAGGGTGCTGGGTGCTCAGTGCTCAGGGTGCTGGGTGCTCAGTCCTCCGGGTGCTCAGTGCTCAGGGTGCTGGGTGCTCAGTGCTCGGGATCCTCGGTGCTCAGTACTCAAGCTGCTGGGTGCTCAGTGCTCAGGGTGCTGGGTGATCAGTATTCAGCGTGCTGGGTGCTCAGTGCTCGGGGAGCTCGGTGCTCAGTACTCAAGGTGCTGGGTGCTCAGTGCTCAGGGTGCTGGGTGCTCACTCCTCGGGGTGCTCCGTGCTCAGTGCTCAGGGTGCTGGGTGTTCAGTACTCAGGTTGCTCGGTGCTCAGTACTCCGGGTTCTCAGTGCTCAGGGTGCTCAGTGCTCAGTACTCGGGGTGCTGGATGCTCAGTACTCAGGGTGCTCAGTGCTCAGTACTCGGGGTGCTGGGTGCTCAGTGCTCAGTGTGCTCAGTGCTCAGTGCTCGGGGTGCTGGGTGCTCAGTGCTCGGGGCGCTGGGTGCTCAGTGCTCGAGGTGCTGGTTGCTCAGTACTCAGGGTGCTGTGTGCTCAGTGCTCAGTACTCAGCGTGCTGGGTGCTCAGTGCTCAGAGTGTTGGGTGCTCAGTACTCAGGGTGCTGGGTGCTCAGTGCTCAGTGCTCAGGGTGCTCAGAGCTCAGGGTGCTCAGTGCTCAGGGTGCTGGGTGCTCAGTGCTCAGGGTGCTGGGTGCTCAGTACTCGGGGTGCTCAGTGCTCAGTACTCAGGGTGCTGTGTGCTCAGTACTCTGGGTGCTGGGTGCTCAGTACTCAGGGTGCTGGGTGCTCAGTGCTCGGGGTGCTGGGTGCTCAGTGCTCAGGGTGATCGGTGCTCAGTGCTCAGGGTGCTGGGTGCTCAGTCCTCCGGGTGCTCAGTGCTCAGGGTGCTGGGTGCTCAGTGCTCGGGGTGCTCGGTGCTCAGTACTCAGGGTGCTGAGTGCTCAGTACTCAGGGTGCTGGGTGCTCAGTACTCAGGGTGCTGGGTGCTCAGTACTCAGGGTGCTGGGTGCTCAATGCTCAGGGTGCTGGGTGCTCAGTGCTCAGGGTGCTGGGTGCTCAGTGCTCGGGGTGCTGGGTGCTCAGGGCTGTGGTGCTGGGTGCTCAGTGCTCAGTGCTCAGGGTGCTGGGTGCTCAGTGCTCAGTGCTCAGGGTGCTGGTTGCTCAGAACTCAGGGTGCTGGGTGCTCAGTACTCAGGGTGCTGGGTGCTCAGTGCTCAGGGTGCTCTGTGCTCAGTACTCAGGGTGCTGGGAGCTCAGTGCTCGGGGTGCTGCGTGCTCTGTGCTCAGGGTGCTGGGTGCTCAGTGCTCAGGGTGCTGGGTGCTCAGTGCTCAGGGTGCTGGGTGCTCAGTTCTCCGGGTGCTCAGTGCTCAGGGTGCTGGGTGCTCAGTGCTCGGGGTCCTCGGTGCTCAGTACTCAGGGTGCTGAGTGCTCAGTACTCAGGGTGCTGGGTGCTCAGTACTCATGGTGCTGGGTGCTCAGTACTCAGGGTGCTGGGTGCTCAGTGCTCAGGGTGCTGGGTGCTCAGTGCGCGGGGTGCTGGGTGCTCAGTGCTCAGTGCTCAGGGTGTTGGGTGCTCAGTGCACAGTGCTCAGGCGTGCTGGGTGCTCAGTACTCAGGGTGCTGGGTGCTCAGTACTCAGGGTGCTGGGTGATCAGTGCTCAGGGTGCTGGGTGCTCAGGACTCTGGGTGTTGGGTGCTCAGTACTCAGGGTGCTGGGTGCTCAGTGCTCGGGGTGCTGGGTGCTCAGTGCTCGGGGTGCTGGGTGCTCAGTGCTCAGGGTGCTGGGTGCTCAGTATTCAGCGTGCTGGGTGCTCAGTGCTTGGGGTGCTCGGTGCTCAGTACTCAAGGTGCTGGGTGCTCAGTGCTCAGGGTGCTGGGTGATCAGTATTCAGCGTGCTGGGTGCTCAGTTCTCGGGGTGCTCGGTGCTCAGTACTCAAGGTGCTGGGTGCTCAGTGCTCAGGGTGCTGGGTGCCCAGTCCTCGGGGTGCTCCGTTCTCAGTGCTCAGGGTGCTTGGTGCTCAGTACTCAGGGTGCTCAGTGCTCAGTACTCAGGGTGCTGGGTGCTCAGTACTCAGGGTGCTGGGTGCTCAGTGCTCAGGGTGCTGGGTGCTCAGTGCTGAGGGTGGTGCTGGGTGCTCAGTACTCAGGGTGCTGGGTGCTCAGTGCTCAGGGTGCTGGGTGCTCAGTACTAAGGTTCCTGGGTACTAAGTATTCAGGGTGCTCGGTGCTCAGTACTCAGGGTGCTGGGTGCTCAGTGCTCAGGGTACTGGGTACTCAGTACTCAGGGTGCTGGGTGCTCAGTACTCAGGGTGCTGGGTGCTCAGTGCTCAGGGTGCTTGGTGCTCAGTGCTCAGGGTGCTGGGTGCTCAGTACTCAGGGTGCTGGGTGCTCAGTGCTCAGGGTGCTGGGTGCTCAGTGCTCGGGGTCCTGGGTGCTCAGTGCTCAGGGTGCTGGGTGCTCAGTACTCAGGGTGCTGGGTGCTCAGTGCTCAGGGTGCTGGGTACTCAGTCCTCAGGGTGCTCAGTGCTCAGGGTGCTGGGTGCTCAGTGCTCGGGGTGCTCGGTGCTCAGTACTCAGGGTGCTGAATGCTCAGTACTCAGGGTGCTGGTTGCTCAGTACTCATGGTGCTGGGTGCTCAGTACTCAGGGTGCTGGGTGCTCAGTGCTCAGGGTGCTGGGTGCTCAGTGCGCGGGGTGCTGGGTGCTCAGTGCTCGGGGTGCTGGGTGCTCAGTGCTCAGTGCTCAGGGTGTTCTGTGCTCAGTGCTCAGTGCTCAGGGTGCTGGTTGCTCAGTACTCAGGGTTCTGGGTGCTCAGTACTCAGGGTGCTGGGTGCTCAGTGCTCAGGGTGCTGGGTGCTCAGGACTCTGGGTGTTGGGTGCTCAGTACTCAGGGTGCTGGGTGCTCAGTGCTCGGTGTGCTGGGTGCTCAGTGCTCGGGGTGCTTGGTGCTCAGTGCTCAGGGTGCTGGGTGCTCAGTCCTCGGGGTGCTCGGTGCTCAGTACTCAGGGTGCTGGGTGCTCAGTGCTCAGGGTGCTGGGTGCTCACTCCTCGGGGTGCTCCCTGCTCAGTGCTCAGGGTGCTGGGTGTTCAGTACTCAGGTTGCTCGGTGCTCAGTACTCCGGGTTCTCAGTGCTCAGGGTGCTCAGTGCTCAGTACTCGGGGTGCTGGGTGCTCAGTACTCAGGGTGCTCAGTGCTCAGTACTCGGGGTGCTGGGTGCTCAGTGCTCAGTGTGCTCAGTGCTCAGTGCTCGGGGTGCTGGGTGCTCAGTGCTCGGCGCTGGGTGCTCAGTGCTCGAGGTGCTGGTTGCTCAGTACTCAGGGTGCTGTGTGCTCAGTGCTCAGTACTCAGCGTGCTGGGTGCTCAGTGCTCAGAGTGTTGGGTGCTCAGTACTCAGGGTGCTGGGTGCTCAGTGCTCAGTGCTCAGGGTGCTCAGTGCTCAGGGTGCTCAGTGCTCAGGGTGCTGGGTGCTCAGTGCTCGGGGTGCTGGGTGCTCAGTACTCGGGGTGCTGGGTGCTCAGTACTCGGGGTGCTCAGTGCTCAGTACTGAGGGTGCTGGGTGCTCAGTACTCTGGGTGCTGGGTGCTCAGTACTCAGGGTGCTGGGTGCTCAGTGCTCGGGGTGCTGGGTGCTCAGTGCTCAGGGTGATCGGTGCTCAGTGCTCAGGGTGCTGGGTGCTCAGTCCTCCGGGTGCTCAGTGCTCAGGGTGCTGGGTGCTCAGTGCTCGGGGTGCTCGGTGCTCAGTACTCAGGGTGCTGAGTGCTCAGTACTCAGGGTGCTGGGTGCTCAGTACTCAGGGTGCTGGGTGCTCAGTACTCAGGGTGCTGGGTGCTCAATGCTCAGGGTGCTGGGTGCTCAGTGCTCAGGGTGCTGGGTGCTCAGTGCTCAGGGTGCTGGGTGCTCAGTGCTCGGGGTGCTGGGTGCTCAGGGCTGTGGTGCTGGGTGCTCAGTGCTCAGTGCTCAGGGTGCTGGGTGCTCAGTGCTCAGTGCTCAGGGTGCTGGTTGCTCAGTACTCAGGGTGCTGGGTGCTCAGTACTCAGGGTGCTGGGTGCTCAGTGCTCAGGGTGCTCTGTGCTCAGTACTCAGGGTGCTGGGAGCTCAGTGCTCGGGGTGCTGCGTGCTCTGTGCTCAGGGTGCTGGGTGCTCAGTGCTCAGGGTGCTGGGTGCTCAGTACTCAGGGTGCTGGGTGCTCAGTGCTCGGGGTGCTCGGTGCTCAGTACTCAAGGTGCTGGGTGCTCAGTGCTCAGGGTGCTGGGTGCTCAGTCCTCGGGTTGCTCTGTGCTCAGTGATCAGGGTGCTGGGTGCTCAGTACTCAGGGTGCTCGGTGCTCAGTACTCAGGGTTCTCAGTGCTCAGTACTCAGGGTGCTGGGTGCTCAGTGCTCAGGGTGCTGGGTGCTCAGTACCCAGGGTGCTCAGTGCTCAGTACTCGGAGTGCTTGGTGCTCAGTACTCAGGGTGCTCAGTGCTCAGTACTCGGTGTGCTGGGTGCTCAGTGCTCAGGGTGCTCAGTGTTCAGTGCTCGGGGTGCTGGGTGCTCAGTGCTCGGGGCACTGGGTGCTCAGTGCTCGGGGTGCTGGGTGCTCAGTACTCGGGGTGCTGGGTGCTCAGTACTCAGGGTGCTCTGTGCTCAGTACTCAGTACTCAGGGTGCTGGGTGCTCAGTGCTCAGGGTGCTGGGTGCTCAGTAATCTGGGTATTGGGTGCTCAGTACTCAGCGTGCTGGGTGCTCCGTGCTCGGGGTGCTGGGTGCTCAGTGCTCGGGGAGCTCGGTGCTCAGTACTCAGGTGCTGGGTGCTCAGTACTCAGTGCTCGGGGTCCTGGGTGCTCCGTGCTCGGGGTGCTTAGTGCTCAGTAGTCAGGGTGCTGGGTGCTCAGTACTCAGGGTGCTGGGTGCTCATTCTCGGGGTGCTGGGTGCTCAGTGCTCGGGGTGCTCGGTGCTCATTACTCAAGGTGCTGGGTGCTCAGTTCTCAGGGTGCTGGGTGCTCAGTTCTCAGGGTGCTGGGTGCTCAGTGCTCAGGGTGCTGGGTGCTCAGTCTCAGGGTGCTGTGTGCTCAGTGCTCAGGGTGCTGGGTGCGCAGTCCTCAGGGTGCTCAGTGCTCAGGGTGCTGGGTGCTCAGTGCTCGGGGTGCTCGGTGCTCAGTACTCAGAGTGCTGAGTGCTCATTACTCAAGGTGCTGGGTGCTCAGTTCTCAGGGTGCTGGGTGCTCAGTACTCAGGGTGCTGGGTGCTCATTCTCGGGGTGCTGGGTGCTCAGTGCTCGGGGTGCTCGGTGCTCAGTACTCAAGGTGCTGTGTGCTCAGTTCTCAGGGTGCTGGGTGCTCAGTTCTCAGGGTGCTGGGTGCTCAGTGCTCGGGGTGCTCAGTACTCAGTGCTCGGGGTCCTGGGTGCTCCGTGCTCGGGGTGCTGGGCGCTCAGTGCTCTGGGTGCATAGTGCTCAGTACTCAGGGTGCTGGGTTCTCAGTACTCAGGGTGCTGGGTGCTCATTCTCGGGGTGCTGGGTGCTCAGTGCTCGGGGTGCTGGGTGCTCAATACTCAGGGTGCTGGGGGCTCAGTACTCGGGGTGCTGGGTGCTCTGTACTCAGGGTGCTGGGTGCTCAGTGCTCGGGGTCCTGGGTGCTCAGTCTCAGGGTGCTGGGTGCTCAGTGCTCAGGGTGCTGGGTGCGCAGTCCTCAGGGTGCTCAGTGCTCAGGGTGCTGGGTGCTCAGTGCTCGGGGTGCTCGGTGCTCAGTACTCAGGGTGCTGAGTGCTCAGTACTCAGGATGCTGGGTGCTCAGTACTCATGGTGCTGGGTGCTCAGTACTCAGGGGGCTGGGTGCTCAGTGCTCAGGGTGCTGGGTGCTCAGTGCTCAGGGTGCTGTGTGCTCAGTGCTCGGGGTGATGGGTGCTCAGTGCTCAGTGCTCAGGGTGTTGGGTGCTCAGTGCTCAGTGCTCAGGGTGCTGGGTGCTCAGTACTCAGGGTGCTGGGTGCTCAGTACTCAGGGTGCTGGGTGCTCAGTGCTCAGGGTGCTGGGTGCTCAGTACTCTGGGTGTTGGGTGCTCAGTACTCAGGGTGCTGGGTGCTCAGTGCTCGGGGTGCTGGGTGCTCAGTGCTCAGGGTGCTCTGTGCTCAGTGCTCAGGGTTCTGGGTGCTTAGTACTCAAGGTGCTGGTTGCTCAGTGCTCAGGGTGCTGGGTGCTCAGTCCTCGGGGTGCTCCGTGCTCAGTGCTCAGGGTGCTGGGTGCTCAGTACTCAGGGTACTCGGTGCTCAGTACTCAGGGTTCTCAGTGCTCAGTGCTCAGGGTGCTGGGTGCTCAGTGCTCGGGGTGCTCGGTGCTCAGTACTCAAGGTGCTGGGTGCTCAGTGCTCAGGGTGCTGGATGCTCAGTCCTCGGGGTGCTCCGTGCTCAGTGCTCAGGGTGCTGGGTGCTCAGTACTCAGGGTGCTGGGTGCTCAGTGCTCGGGGTGCTCGGTGCTCAGTACTCAAGGTGCTGGGTGCTCAGTGCTCAGGGTGCTGGGTGCTCAGTCCTCGGGGTGCTCCGTGCTCAGTGATCAGGGTGCTGGGTGCTCAGTACTCAGGGTGCTCAGTGTTCAGTACTCAGGGTTCTCAGTGCTCAGTACTCAGGGTGCTGGGTGCTCAGTGCTCAGGGTGCTGGGTGCTCAGTACTCAGGGTGCTCAGTGCTCAGTACTCGGGGTGCTGGGTGCTCAGTGCTCAGTACTCAGCGTGCTGGCTGCTCAGTGCTCGGGGTGCTGGGTCCTCAGTGCTCAGGGTGCTGGGTGCTCAGTGCTCAGGGTGCTGGGTGCTCAGTCCTCGGGGTGCTCAGTGCTCAGTGCTCGGGGTGCTGGGTGCTCAGTACTCAGGGTGCTCGGTGCTCAGTACTAAGGGTGCTCAGTGCTCAGTACTCAGGTTGCTCAGTGCTCAGTGCTTGGGGTGCTGGGTGCTCAGTACTCAGGGTGCTGGGTGCTCAGTGCTGTGTACTCAGCGTGCTGGGTGCTCAGTGCTCGGGGTGCTGGGTCCTCAGTGCTCAGGGTGCTGGGTGCTCAGTACTCAGGGTGCTGGGTGCTCAGTGCTCGGGGTGCTGGGTCCTCAGTGCTCAGGGTGCTGGGTGCTCAGTGCTCGGGGTGCTGGGTGCTCAGTACTCAGGGTGCTAAGTGCTCAGTACTCGGGTTGCTTGGTGCTCAGTACTCAGGGGGCTAGGTGCTCAGTACTCGGGGTGCTGGGTGCTCAGTGCTCAGGGTGCTCAGTGCTCAGTGCTCGGGGTGCTGTGTGCTCAGTGCTCGGGGCGCTGGGTGTTCAGTGCTCGGGGTGCTGGGTGCTCAGTACTCGGCGTGCTGGGTGCTCAGTGCTCAGGGTGCTCATTGCTCAGTACTCAGTGCTCAGGGTGCTCAGTGCTCAGGGTGCTGGGTGTTCAGTACTCAGGGTGCTGGGTGCTCAGTGCTCAGGGTGCTGGGTGCTCAGTACTCTGGGTGTTGGGTGCTCAGTACTCAGGGTGCTTTGTGCTCCGTGCTCGGGGTGCTGGGTGCTCAGTGCTCAGGGTGCTGGGTGCTCAGTGCTCAGGGTGCTGGGTGCTCAGTACTCAGCGTGCTG